>NW_027439382.1:0-109315 GCF_964188355.1 Buteo buteo
CTAAGCCTAACCCCTAACCCCTAACCCCTAACCCTAACCATAACCCTAAACCCTAACCCTAACCCTAACCCTAACCCTAGCCCTAACCCTAGCCCTAAGTCGTACCCTAACCCTAATCCTAACCCTAACCCAACCTTAACCCTAAAACTAACCTTAGCCCTTAAAACTAACCTAATAGAAACCCTAACCCTAACTCCTAACCCTAAGCCTAACCTAACCCTAACCCTAACCCTAGCCGTAACCCTAACCCTAACCCTAACCCTAGCCCTAACCCTAACCCTAACCCTAACCCTAACCTTAGCCCTAACCCTAACCCCTAACCCCTAACCGTAACGCTAACCCTAAGCCTAACCCCTAACCCCTAACCCCTAACCCTAACCATAACCCTAAACCCTAACCCTAACCCTAACCCTAACCCTAGCCCTAACCCTAGCCCTAAGTCGTACCCTAACCCTAATCCTAACCCTAACCCAACCTTAACCCTAAAACTAACCTTAGCCCTTAAAACTAACCTAATAGAAACCCTAACCCTAACTCCTAACCCTAAGCCTAACCTAACCCTAACCCTAACCCTAGCCGTAACCCTAACCCTAACCCTAACCCTAGCCCTAACCCTAACCCTAACCCTAACCCTAACCTTAGCCCTAACCCTAACCCCTAACCCCTAACCGTAACGCTAACCCTAAGCCTAACCCCTAACCCCTAACCCCTAACCCTAACCATAACCCTAAACCCTAACCCTAACCCTAACCCTAACCCTAGCCCTAACCCTAGCCCTAAGTCGTACCCTAACCCTAATCCTAACCCTAACCCAACCTTAACCCTAAAACTAACCTTAGCCCTTAAAACTAACCTAATAGAAACCCTAACCCTAACTCCTAACCCTAAGCCTAACCTAACCCTAACCCTAACCCTAGCCGTAACCCTAACCCTAACCCTAACCCTAGCCCTAACCCTAACCCTAACCCTAACCCTAACCTTAGCCCTAACCCTAACCCCTAACCCCAACCGTAACGCTAACCCTAAGCCTAACCCCTAACCCCTAACCCCTAACCCTAACCATAACCCTAAACCCTAACCCTAACCCTAACCCTAACCCTAGCCCTAACCCTAGCCCTAAGTCGTACCCTAACCCTAATCCTAACCCTAACCCAACCTTAACCCTAAAACTAACCTTAGCCCTTAAAACTAACCTAATAGAAACCCTAACCCTAACTCCTAACCCTAAGCCTAACCTAACCCTAACCCTAACCCTAGCCGTAACCCTAACCCTAACCCTAACCCTAGCCCTAACCCTAACCCTAACCCTAACCCTAACCTTAGCCCTAACCCTAACCCCTAACCCCTAACCGTAACGCTAACCCTAAGCCTAACCCCTAACCCCTAACCCCTAACCCTAACCATAACCCTAAACCCTAACCCTAACCCTAACCCTAACCCTAGCCCTAACCCTAGCCCTAAGTCGTACCCTAACCCTAATCCTAACCCTAACCCAACCTTAACCCTAAAACTAACCTTAGCCCTTAAAACTAACCTAATAGAAACCCTAACCCTAACTCCTAACCCTAAGCCTAACCTAACCCTAACCCTAACCCTAGCCGTAACCCTAACCCTAACCCTAACCCTAGCCCTAACCCTAACCCTAACCCTAACCCTAACCTTAGCCCTAACCCTAACCCCTAACCCCTAACCGTAACGCTAACCCTAAGCCTAACCCCTAACCCCTAACCCCTAACCCTAACCATAACCCTAAACCCTAACCCTAACCCTAACCCTAACCCTAGCCCTAACCCTAGCCCTAAGTCGTACCCTAACCCTAATCCTAACCCTAACCCAACCTTAACCCTAAAACTAACCTTAGCCCTTAAAACTAACCTAATAGAAACCCTAACCCTAACTCCTAACCCTAAGCCTAACCTAACCCTAACCCTAACCCTAGCCGTAACCCTAACCCTAACCCTAACCCTAGCCCTAACCCTAACCCTAACCCTAACCCTAACCTTAGCCCTAACCCTAACCCCTAACCCCTAACCGTAACGCTAACCCTAAGCCTAACCCCTAACCCCTAACCCCTAACCCTAACCATAACCCTAAACCCTAACCCTAACCCTAACCCTAACCCTAGCCCTAACCCTAGCCCTAAGTCGTACCCTAACCCTAATCCTAACCCTAACCCAACCTTAACCCTAAAACTAACCTTAGCCCTTAAAACTAACCTAATAGAAACCCTAACCCTAACTCCTAACCCTAAGCCTAACCTAACCCTAACCCTAACCCTAGCCGTAACCCTAACCCTAACCCTAACCCTAGCCCTAACCCTAACCCTAACCCTAACCCTAACCTTAGCCCTAACCCTAACCCCTAACCCCTAACCGTAACGCTAACCCTAAGCCTAACCCCTAACCCCTAACCCCTAACCCTAACCATAACCCTAAACCCTAACCCTAACCCTAACCCTAACCCTAGCCCTAACCCTAGCCCTAAGTCGTACCCTAACCCTAATCCTAACCCTAACCCAACCTTAACCCTAAAACTAACCTTAGCCCTTAAAACTAACCTAATAGAAACCCTAACCCTAACTCCTAACCCTAAGCCTAACCTAACCCTAACCCTAACCCTAGCCGTAACCCTAACCCTAACCCTAACCCTAGCCCTAACCCTAACCCTAACCCTAACCCTAACCTTAGCCCTAACCCTAACCCCTAACCCCTAACCGTAACGCTAACCCTAAGCCTAACCCCTAACCCCTAACCCCTAACCCTAACCATAACCCTAAACCCTAACCCTAACCCTAACCCTAACCCTAGCCCTAACCCTAGCCCTAAGTCGTACCCTAACCCTAATCCTAACCCTAACCCAACCTTAACCCTAAAACTAACCTTAGCCCTTAAAACTAACCTAATAGAAACCCTAACCCTAACTCCTAACCCTAAGCCTAACCTAACCCTAACCCTAACCCTAGCCGTAACCCTAACCCTAACCCTAACCCTAGCCCTAACCCTAACCCTAACCCTAACCCTAACCTTAGCCCTAACCCTAACCCCTAACCCCTAACCGTAACGCTAACCCTAAGCCTAACCCCTAACCCCTAACCCCTAACCCTAACCATAACCCTAAACCCTAACCCTAACCCTAACCCTAACCCTAGCCCTAACCCTAGCCCTAAGTCGTACCCTAACCCTAATCCTAACCCTAACCCAACCTTAACCCTAAAACTAACCTTAGCCCTTAAAACTAACCTAATAGAAACCCTAACCCTAACTCCTAACCCTAAGCCTAACCTAACCCTAACCCTAACCCTAGCCGTAACCCTAACCCTAACCCTAACCCTAGCCCTAACCCTAACCCTAACCCTAACCCTAACCTTAGCCCTAACCCTAACCCCTAACCCCTAACCGTAACGCTAACCCTAAGCCTAACCCCTAACCCCTAACCCCTAACCCTAACCATAACCCTAAACCCTAACCCTAACCCTAACCCTAACCCTAGCCCTAACCCTAGCCCTAAGTCGTACCCTAACCCTAATCCTAACCCTAACCCAACCTTAACCCTAAAACTAACCTTAGCCCTTAAAACTAACCTAATAGAAACCCTAACCCTAACTCCTAACCCTAAGCCTAACCTAACCCTAACCCTAACCCTAGCCGTAACCCTAACCCTAACCCTAACCCTAGCCCTAACCCTAACCCTAACCCTAACCCTAACCTTAGCCCTAACCCTAACCCCTAACCCCTAACCGTAACGCTAACCCTAAGCCTAACCCCTAACCCCTAACCCCTAACCCTAACCATAACCCTAAACCCTAACCCTAACCCTAACCCTAACCCTAGCCCTAACCCTAGCCCTAAGTCGTACCCTAACCCTAATCCTAACCCTAACCCAACCTTAACCCTAAAACTAACCTTAGCCCTTAAAACTAACCTAATAGAAACCCTAACCCTAACTCCTAACCCTAAGCCTAACCTAACCCTAACCCTAACCCTAGCCGTAACCCTAACCCTAACCCTAACCCTAGCCCTAACCCTAACCCTAACCCTAACCCTAACCTTAGCCCTAACCCTAACCCCTAACCCCTAACCGTAACGCTAACCCTAAGCCTAACCCCTAACCCCTAACCCCTAACCCTAACCATAACCCTAAACCCTAACCCTAACCCTAACCCTAACCCTAGCCCTAACCCTAGCCCTAAGTCGTACCCTAACCCTAATCCTAACCCTAACCCAACCTTAACCCTAAAACTAACCTTAGCCCTTAAAACTAACCTAATAGAAACCCTAACCCTAACTCCTAACCCTAAGCCTAACCTAACCCTAACCCTAACCCTAGCCGTAACCCTAACCCTAACCCTAACCCTAGCCCTAACCCTAACCCTAACCCTAACCCTAACCTTAGCCCTAACCCTAACCCCTAACCCCTAACCGTAACGCTAACCCTAAGCCTAACCCCTAACCCCTAACCCCTAACCCTAACCATAACCCTAAACCCTAACCCTAACCCTAACCCTAACCCTAGCCCTAACCCTAGCCCTAAGTCGTACCCTAACCCTAATCCTAACCCTAACCCAACCTTAACCCTAAAACTAACCTTAGCCCTTAAAACTAACCTAATAGAAACCCTAACCCTAACTCCTAACCCTAAGCCTAACCTAACCCTAACCCTAACCCTAGCCGTAACCCTAACCCTAACCCTAACCCTAGCCCTAACCCTAACCCTAACCCTAACCCTAACCTTAGCCCTAACCCTAACCCCTAACCCCTAACCGTAACGCTAACCCTAAGCCTAACCCCTAACCCCTAACCCCTAACCCTAACCATAACCCTAAACCCTAACCCTAACCCTAACCCTAACCCTAGCCCTAACCCTAGCCCTAAGTCGTACCCTAACCCTAATCCTAACCCTAACCCAACCTTAACCCTAAAACTAACCTTAGCCCTTAAAACTAACCTAATAGAAACCCTAACCCTAACTCCTAACCCTAAGCCTAACCTAACCCTAACCCTAACCCTAGCCGTAACCCTAACCCTAACCCTAACCCTAGCCCTAACCCTAACCCTAACCCTAACCCTAACCTTAGCCCTAACCCTAACCCCTAACCCCTAACCGTAACGCTAACCCTAAGCCTAACCCCTAACCCCTAACCCCTAACCCTAACCATAACCCTAAACCCTAACCCTAACCCTAACCCTAACCCTAGCCCTAACCCTAGCCCTAAGTCGTACCCTAACCCTAATCCTAACCCTAACCCAACCTTAACCCTAAAACTAACCTTAGCCCTTAAAACTAACCTAATAGAAACCCTAACCCTAACTCCTAACCCTAAGCCTAACCTAACCCTAACCCTAACCCTAGCCGTAACCCTAACCCTAACCCTAACCCTAGCCCTAACCCTAACCCTAACCCTAACCCTAACCTTAGCCCTAACCCTAACCCCTAACCCCTAACCGTAACGCTAACCCTAAGCCTAACCCCTAACCCCTAACCCCTAACCCTAACCATAACCCTAAACCCTAACCCTAACCCTAACCCTAACCCTAGCCCTAACCCTAGCCCTAAGTCGTACCCTAACCCTAATCCTAACCCTAACCCAACCTTAACCCTAAAACTAACCTTAGCCCTTAAAACTAACCTAATAGAAACCCTAACCCTAACTCCTAACCCTAAGCCTAACCTAACCCTAACCCTAACCCTAGCCGTAACCCTAACCCTAACCCTAACCCTAGCCCTAACCCTAACCCTAACCCTAACCCTAACCTTAGCCCTAACCCTAACCCCTAACCCCTAACCGTAACGCTAACCCTAAGCCTAACCCCTAACCCCTAACCCCTAACCCTAACCATAACCCTAAACCCTAACCCTAACCCTAACCCTAACCCTAGCCCTAACCCTAGCCCTAAGTCGTACCCTAACCCTAATCCTAACCCTAACCCAACCTTAACCCTAAAACTAACCTTAGCCCTTAAAACTAACCTAATAGAAACCCTAACCCTAACTCCTAACCCTAAGCCTAACCTAACCCTAACCCTAACCCTAGCCGTAACCCTAACCCTAACCCTAACCCTAGCCCTAACCCTAACCCTAACCCTAACCCTAACCTTAGCCCTAACCCTAACCCCTAACCCCTAACCGTAACGCTAACCCTAAGCCTAACCCCTAACCCCTAACCCCTAACCCTAACCATAACCCTAAACCCTAACCCTAACCCTAACCCTAACCCTAGCCCTAACCCTAGCCCTAAGTCGTACCCTAACCCTAATCCTAACCCTAACCCAACCTTAACCCTAAAACTAACCTTAGCCCTTAAAACTAACCTAATAGAAACCCTAACCCTAACTCCTAACCCTAAGCCTAACCTAACCCTAACCCTAACCCTAGCCGTAACCCTAACCCTAACCCTAACCCTAGCCCTAACCCTAACCCTAACCCTAACCCTAACCTTAGCCCTAACCCTAACCCCTAACCCCTAACCGTAACGCTAACCCTAAGCCTAACCCCTAACCCCTAACCCCTAACCCTAACCATAACCCTAAACCCTAACCCTAACCCTAACCCTAACCCTAGCCCTAACCCTAGCCCTAAGTCGTACCCTAACCCTAATCCTAACCCTAACCCAACCTTAACCCTAAAACTAACCTTAGCCCTTAAAACTAACCTAATAGAAACCCTAACCCTAACTCCTAACCCTAAGCCTAACCTAACCCTAACCCTAACCCTAGCCGTAACCCTAACCCTAACCCTAACCCTAGCCCTAACCCTAACCCTAACCCTAACCCTAACCTTAGCCCTAACCCTAACCCCTAACCCCTAACCGTAACGCTAACCCTAAGCCTAACCCCTAACCCCTAACCCCTAACCCTAACCATAACCCTAAACCCTAACCCTAACCCTAACCCTAACCCTAGCCCTAACCCTAGCCCTAAGTCGTACCCTAACCCTAATCCTAACCCTAACCCAACCTTAACCCTAAAACTAACCTTAGCCCTTAAAACTAACCTAATAGAAACCCTAACCCTAACTCCTAACCCTAAGCCTAACCTAACCCTAACCCTAACCCTAGCCGTAACCCTAACCCTAACCCTAACCCTAGCCCTAACCCTAACCCTAACCCTAACCCTAACCTTAGCCCTAACCCTAACCCCTAACCCCTAACCGTAACGCTAACCCTAAGCCTAACCCCTAACCCCTAACCCCTAACCCTAACCATAACCCTAAACCCTAACCCTAACCCTAACCCTAACCCTAGCCCTAACCCTAGCCCTAAGTCGTACCCTAACCCTAATCCTAACCCTAACCCAACCTTAACCCTAAAACTAACCTTAGCCCTTAAAACTAACCTAATAGAAACCCTAACCCTAACTCCTAACCCTAAGCCTAACCTAACCCTAACCCTAACCCTAGCCGTAACCCTAACCCTAACCCTAACCCTAGCCCTAACCCTAACCCTAACCCTAACCCTAACCTTAGCCCTAACCCTAACCCCTAACCCCTAACCGTAACGCTAACCCTAAGCCTAACCCCTAACCCCTAACCCCTAACCCTAACCATAACCCTAAACCCTAACCCTAACCCTAACCCTAACCCTAGCCCTAACCCTAGCCCTAAGTCGTACCCTAACCCTAATCCTAACCCTAACCCAACCTTAACCCTAAAACTAACCTTAGCCCTTAAAACTAACCTAATAGAAACCCTAACCCTAACTCCTAACCCTAAGCCTAACCTAACCCTAACCCTAACCCTAGCCGTAACCCTAACCCTAACCCTAACCCTAGCCCTAACCCTAACCCTAACCCTAACCCTAACCTTAGCCCTAACCCTAACCCCTAACCCCTAACCGTAACGCTAACCCTAAGCCTAACCCCTAACCCCTAACCCCTAACCCTAACCATAACCCTAAACCCTAACCCTAACCCTAACCCTAACCCTAGCCCTAACCCTAGCCCTAAGTCGTACCCTAACCCTAATCCTAACCCTAACCCAACCTTAACCCTAAAACTAACCTTAGCCCTTAAAACTAACCTAATAGAAACCCTAACCCTAACTCCTAACCCTAAGCCTAACCTAACCCTAACCCTAACCCTAGCCGTAACCCTAACCCTAACCCTAACCCTAGCCCTAACCCTAACCCTAACCCTAACCCTAACCTTAGCCCTAACCCTAACCCCTAACCCCTAACCGTAACGCTAACCCTAAGCCTAACCCCTAACCCCTAACCCCTAACCCTAACCATAACCCTAAACCCTAACCCTAACCCTAACCCTAACCCTAGCCCTAACCCTAGCCCTAAGTCGTACCCTAACCCTAATCCTAACCCTAACCCAACCTTAACCCTAAAACTAACCTTAGCCCTTAAAACTAACCTAATAGAAACCCTAACCCTAACTCCTAACCCTAAGCCTAACCTAACCCTAACCCTAACCCTAGCCGTAACCCTAACCCTAACCCTAACCCTAGCCCTAACCCTAACCCTAACCCTAACCCTAACCTTAGCCCTAACCCTAACCCCTAACCCCTAACCGTAACGCTAACCCTAAGCCTAACCCCTAACCCCTAACCCCTAACCCTAACCATAACCCTAAACCCTAACCCTAACCCTAACCCTAACCCTAGCCCTAACCCTAGCCCTAAGTCGTACCCTAACCCTAATCCTAACCCTAACCCAACCTTAACCCTAAAACTAACCTTAGCCCTTAAAACTAACCTAATAGAAACCCTAACCCTAACTCCTAACCCTAAGCCTAACCTAACCCTAACCCTAACCCTAGCCGTAACCCTAACCCTAACCCTAACCCTAGCCCTAACCCTAACCCTAACCCTAACCCTAACCTTAGCCCTAACCCTAACCCCTAACCCCTAACCGTAACGCTAACCCTAAGCCTAACCCCTAACCCCTAACCCCTAACCCTAACCATAACCCTAAACCCTAACCCTAACCCTAACCCTAACCCTAGCCCTAACCCTAGCCCTAAGTCGTACCCTAACCCTAATCCTAACCCTAACCCAACCTTAACCCTAAAACTAACCTTAGCCCTTAAAACTAACCTAATAGAAACCCTAACCCTAACTCCTAACCCTAAGCCTAACCTAACCCTAACCCTAACCCTAGCCGTAACCCTAACCCTAACCCTAACCCTAGCCCTAACCCTAACCCTAACCCTAACCCTAACCTTAGCCCTAACCCTAACCCCTAACCCCTAACCGTAACGCTAACCCTAAGCCTAACCCCTAACCCCTAACCCCTAACCCTAACCATAACCCTAAACCCTAACCCTAACCCTAACCCTAACCCTAGCCCTAACCCTAGCCCTAAGTCGTACCCTAACCCTAATCCTAACCCTAACCCAACCTTAACCCTAAAACTAACCTTAGCCCTTAAAACTAACCTAATAGAAACCCTAACCCTAACTCCTAACCCTAAGCCTAACCTAACCCTAACCCTAACCCTAGCCGTAACCCTAACCCTAACCCTAACCCTAGCCCTAACCCTAACCCTAACCCTAACCCTAACCTTAGCCCTAACCCTAACCCCTAACCCCTAACCGTAACGCTAACCCTAAGCCTAACCCCTAACCCCTAACCCCTAACCCTAACCATAACCCTAAACCCTAACCCTAACCCTAACCCTAACCCTAGCCCTAACCCTAGCCCTAAGTCGTACCCTAACCCTAATCCTAACCCTAACCCAACCTTAACCCTAAAACTAACCTTAGCCCTTAAAACTAACCTAATAGAAACCCTAACCCTAACTCCTAACCCTAAGCCTAACCTAACCCTAACCCTAACCCTAGCCGTAACCCTAACCCTAACCCTAACCCTAGCCCTAACCCTAACCCTAACCCTAACCCTAACCTTAGCCCTAACCCTAACCCCTAACCCCTAACCGTAACGCTAACCCTAAGCCTAACCCCTAACCCCTAACCCCTAACCCTAACCATAACCCTAAACCCTAACCCTAACCCTAACCCTAACCCTAGCCCTAACCCTAGCCCTAAGTCGTACCCTAACCCTAATCCTAACCCTAACCCAACCTTAACCCTAAAACTAACCTTAGCCCTTAAAACTAACCTAATAGAAACCCTAACCCTAACTCCTAACCCTAAGCCTAACCTAACCCTAACCCTAACCCTAGCCGTAACCCTAACCCTAACCCTAACCCTAGCCCTAACCCTAACCCTAACCCTAACCCTAACCTTAGCCCTAACCCTAACCCCTAACCCCTAACCGTAACGCTAACCCTAAGCCTAACCCCTAACCCCTAACCCCTAACCCTAACCATAACCCTAAACCCTAACCCTAACCCTAACCCTAACCCTAGCCCTAACCCTAGCCCTAAGTCGTACCCTAACCCTAATCCTAACCCTAACCCAACCTTAACCCTAAAACTAACCTTAGCCCTTAAAACTAACCTAATAGAAACCCTAACCCTAACTCCTAACCCTAAGCCTAACCTAACCCTAACCCTAACCCTAGCCGTAACCCTAACCCTAACCCTAACCCTAGCCCTAACCCTAACCCTAACCCTAACCCTAACCTTAGCCCTAACCCTAACCCCTAACCCCTAACCGTAACGCTAACCCTAAGCCTAACCCCTAACCCCTAACCCCTAACCCTAACCATAACCCTAAACCCTAACCCTAACCCTAACCCTAACCCTAGCCCTAACCCTAGCCCTAAGTCGTACCCTAACCCTAATCCTAACCCTAACCCAACCTTAACCCTAAAACTAACCTTAGCCCTTAAAACTAACCTAATAGAAACCCTAACCCTAACTCCTAACCCTAAGCCTAACCTAACCCTAACCCTAACCCTAGCCGTAACCCTAACCCTAACCCTAACCCTAGCCCTAACCCTAACCCTAACCCTAACCCTAACCTTAGCCCTAACCCTAACCCCTAACCCCTAACCGTAACGCTAACCCTAAGCCTAACCCCTAACCCCTAACCCCTAACCCTAACCATAACCCTAAACCCTAACCCTAACCCTAACCCTAACCCTAGCCCTAACCCTAGCCCTAAGTCGTACCCTAACCCTAATCCTAACCCTAACCCAACCTTAACCCTAAAACTAACCTTAGCCCTTAAAACTAACCTAATAGAAACCCTAACCCTAACTCCTAACCCTAAGCCTAACCTAACCCTAACCCTAACCCTAGCCGTAACCCTAACCCTAACCCTAACCCTAGCCCTAACCCTAACCCTAACCCTAACCCTAACCTTAGCCCTAACCCTAACCCCTAACCCCTAACCGTAACGCTAACCCTAAGCCTAACCCCTAACCCCTAACCCCTAACCCTAACCATAACCCTAAACCCTAACCCTAACCCTAACCCTAACCCTAGCCCTAACCCTAGCCCTAAGTCGTACCCTAACCCTAATCCTAACCCTAACCCAACCTTAACCCTAAAACTAACCTTAGCCCTTAAAACTAACCTAATAGAAACCCTAACCCTAACTCCTAACCCTAAGCCTAACCTAACCCTAACCCTAACCCTAGCCGTAACCCTAACCCTAACCCTAACCCTAGCCCTAACCCTAACCCTAACCCTAACCCTAACCTTAGCCCTAACCCTAACCCCTAACCCCTAACCGTAACGCTAACCCTAAGCCTAACCCCTAACCCCTAACCCCTAACCCTAACCATAACCCTAAACCCTAACCCTAACCCTAACCCTAACCCTAGCCCTAACCCTAGCCCTAAGTCGTACCCTAACCCTAATCCTAACCCTAACCCAACCTTAACCCTAAAACTAACCTTAGCCCTTAAAACTAACCTAATAGAAACCCTAACCCTAACTCCTAACCCTAAGCCTAACCTAACCCTAACCCTAACCCTAGCCGTAACCCTAACCCTAACCCTAACCCTAGCCCTAACCCTAACCCTAACCCTAACCCTAACCTTAGCCCTAACCCTAACCCCTAACCCCTAACCGTAACGCTAACCCTAAGCCTAACCCCTAACCCCTAACCCCTAACCCTAACCATAACCCTAAACCCTAACCCTAACCCTAACCCTAACCCTAGCCCTAACCCTAGCCCTAAGTCGTACCCTAACCCTAATCCTAACCCTAACCCAACCTTAACCCTAAAACTAACCTTAGCCCTTAAAACTAACCTAATAGAAACCCTAACCCTAACTCCTAACCCTAAGCCTAACCTAACCCTAACCCTAACCCTAGCCGTAACCCTAACCCTAACCCTAACCCTAGCCCTAACCCTAACCCTAACCCTAACCCTAACCTTAGCCCTAACCCTAACCCCTAACCCCTAACCGTAACGCTAACCCTAAGCCTAACCCCTAACCCCTAACCCCTAACCCTAACCATAACCCTAAACCCTAACCCTAACCCTAACCCTAACCCTAGCCCTAACCCTAGCCCTAAGTCGTACCCTAACCCTAATCCTAACCCTAACCCAACCTTAACCCTAAAACTAACCTTAGCCCTTAAAACTAACCTAATAGAAACCCTAACCCTAACTCCTAACCCTAAGCCTAACCTAACCCTAACCCTAACCCTAGCCGTAACCCTAACCCTAACCCTAACCCTAGCCCTAACCCTAACCCTAACCCTAACCCTAACCTTAGCCCTAACCCTAACCCCTAACCCCTAACCGTAACGCTAACCCTAAGCCTAACCCCTAACCCCTAACCCCTAACCCTAACCATAACCCTAAACCCTAACCCTAACCCTAACCCTAACCCTAGCCCTAACCCTAGCCCTAAGTCGTACCCTAACCCTAATCCTAACCCTAACCCAACCTTAACCCTAAAACTAACCTTAGCCCTTAAAACTAACCTAATAGAAACCCTAACCCTAACTCCTAACCCTAAGCCTAACCTAACCCTAACCCTAACCCTAGCCGTAACCCTAACCCTAACCCTAACCCTAGCCCTAACCCTAACCCTAACCCTAACCCTAACCTTAGCCCTAACCCTAACCCCTAACCCCTAACCGTAACGCTAACCCTAAGCCTAACCCCTAACCCCTAACCCCTAACCCTAACCATAACCCTAAACCCTAACCCTAACCCTAACCCTAACCCTAGCCCTAACCCTAGCCCTAAGTCGTACCCTAACCCTAATCCTAACCCTAACCCAACCTTAACCCTAAAACTAACCTTAGCCCTTAAAACTAACCTAATAGAAACCCTAACCCTAACTCCTAACCCTAAGCCTAACCTAACCCTAACCCTAACCCTAGCCGTAACCCTAACCCTAACCCTAACCCTAGCCCTAACCCTAACCCTAACCCTAACCCTAACCTTAGCCCTAACCCTAACCCCTAACCCCTAACCGTAACGCTAACCCTAAGCCTAACCCCTAACCCCTAACCCCTAACCCTAACCATAACCCTAAACCCTAACCCTAACCCTAACCCTAACCCTAGCCCTAACCCTAGCCCTAAGTCGTACCCTAACCCTAATCCTAACCCTAACCCAACCTTAACCCTAAAACTAACCTTAGCCCTTAAAACTAACCTAATAGAAACCCTAACCCTAACTCCTAACCCTAAGCCTAACCTAACCCTAACCCTAACCCTAGCCGTAACCCTAACCCTAACCCTAACCCTAGCCCTAACCCTAACCCTAACCCTAACCCTAACCTTAGCCCTAACCCTAACCCCTAACCCCTAACCGTAACGCTAACCCTAAGCCTAACCCCTAACCCCTAACCCCTAACCCTAACCATAACCCTAAACCCTAACCCTAACCCTAACCCTAACCCTAGCCCTAACCCTAGCCCTAAGTCGTACCCTAACCCTAATCCTAACCCTAACCCAACCTTAACCCTAAAACTAACCTTAGCCCTTAAAACTAACCTAATAGAAACCCTAACCCTAACTCCTAACCCTAAGCCTAACCTAACCCTAACCCTAACCCTAGCCGTAACCCTAACCCTAACCCTAACCCTAGCCCTAACCCTAACCCTAACCCTAACCCTAACCTTAGCCCTAACCCTAACCCCTAACCCCTAACCGTAACGCTAACCCTAAGCCTAACCCCTAACCCCTAACCCCTAACCCTAACCATAACCCTAAACCCTAACCCTAACCCTAACCCTAACCCTAGCCCTAACCCTAGCCCTAAGTCGTACCCTAACCCTAATCCTAACCCTAACCCAACCTTAACCCTAAAACTAACCTTAGCCCTTAAAACTAACCTAATAGAAACCCTAACCCTAACTCCTAACCCTAAGCCTAACCTAACCCTAACCCTAACCCTAGCCGTAACCCTAACCCTAACCCTAACCCTAGCCCTAACCCTAACCCTAACCCTAACCCTAACCTTAGCCCTAACCCTAACCCCTAACCCCTAACCGTAACGCTAACCCTAAGCCTAACCCCTAACCCCTAACCCCTAACCCTAACCATAACCCTAAACCCTAACCCTAACCCTAACCCTAACCCTAGCCCTAACCCTAGCCCTAAGTCGTACCCTAACCCTAATCCTAACCCTAACCCAACCTTAACCCTAAAACTAACCTTAGCCCTTAAAACTAACCTAATAGAAACCCTAACCCTAACTCCTAACCCTAAGCCTAACCTAACCCTAACCCTAACCCTAGCCGTAACCCTAACCCTAACCCTAACCCTAGCCCTAACCCTAACCCTAACCCTAACCCTAACCTTAGCCCTAACCCTAACCCCTAACCCCTAACCGTAACGCTAACCCTAAGCCTAACCCCTAACCCCTAACCCCTAACCCTAACCATAACCCTAAACCCTAACCCTAACCCTAACCCTAACCCTAGCCCTAACCCTAGCCCTAAGTCGTACCCTAACCCTAATCCTAACCCTAACCCAACCTTAACCCTAAAACTAACCTTAGCCCTTAAAACTAACCTAATAGAAACCCTAACCCTAACTCCTAACCCTAAGCCTAACCTAACCCTAACCCTAACCCTAGCCGTAACCCTAACCCTAACCCTAACCCTAACCCTAACCCTAACCCTAACCCTAACCCTAACCTTAGCCCTAACCCTAACCCCTAACCCCTAACCGTAACGCTAACCCTAAGCCTAACCCCTAACCCCTAACCCCTAACCCTAACCATAACCCTAAACCCTAACCCTAACCCTAACCCTAACCCTAGCCCTAACCCTAGCCCTAAGTCGTACCCTAACCCTAATCCTAACCCTAACCCAACCTTAACCCTAAAACTAACCTTAGCCCTTAAAACTAACCTAATAGAAACCCTAACCCTAACTCCTAACCCTAAGCCTAACCTAACCCTAACCCTAACCCTAGCCGTAACCCTAACCCTAACCCTAACCCTAGCCCTAACCCTAACCCTAACCCTAACCCTAACCTTAGCCCTAACCCTAACCCCTAACCCCTAACCGTAACGCTAACCCTAAGCCTAACCCCTAACCCCTAACCCCTAACCCTAACCATAACCCTAAACCCTAACCCTAACCCTAACCCTAACCCTAGCCCTAACCCTAGCCCTAAGTCGTACCCTAACCCTAATCCTAACCCTAACCCAACCTTAACCCTAAAACTAACCTTAGCCCTTAAAACTAACCTAATAGAAACCCTAACCCTAACTCCTAACCCTAAGCCTAACCTAACCCTAACCCTAACCCTAGCCGTAACCCTAACCCTAACCCTAACCCTAGCCCTAACCCTAACCCTAACCCTAACCCTAACCTTAGCCCTAACCCTAACCCCTAACCCCTAACCGTAACGCTAACCCTAAGCCTAACCCCTAACCCCTAACCCCTAACCCTAACCATAACCCTAAACCCTAACCCTAACCCTAACCCTAACCCTAGCCCTAACCCTAGCCCTAAGTCGTACCCTAACCCTAATCCTAACCCTAACCCAACCTTAACCCTAAAACTAACCTTAGCCCTTAAAACTAACCTAATAGAAACCCTAACCCTAACTCCTAACCCTAAGCCTAACCTAACCCTAACCCTAACCCTAGCCGTAACCCTAACCCTAACCCTAACCCTAGCCCTAACCCTAACCCTAACCCTAACCCTAACCTTAGCCCTAACCCTAACCCCTAACCCCTAACCGTAACGCTAACCCTAAGCCTAACCCCTAACCCCTAACCCCTAACCCTAACCATAACCCTAAACCCTAACCCTAACCCTAACCCTAACCCTAGCCCTAACCCTAGCCCTAAGTCGTACCCTAACCCTAATCCTAACCCTAACCCAACCTTAACCCTAAAACTAACCTTAGCCCTTAAAACTAACCTAATAGAAACCCTAACCCTAACTCCTAACCCTAAGCCTAACCTAACCCTAACCCTAACCCTAGCCGTAACCCTAACCCTAACCCTAACCCTAGCCCTAACCCTAACCCTAACCCTAACCCTAACCTTAGCCCTAACCCTAACCCCTAACCCCTAACCGTAACGCTAACCCTAAGCCTAACCCCTAACCCCTAACCCCTAACCCTAACCATAACCCTAAACCCTAACCCTAACCCTAACCCTAACCCTAGCCCTAACCCTAGCCCTAAGTCGTACCCTAACCCTAATCCTAACCCTAACCCAACCTTAACCCTAAAACTAACCTTAGCCCTTAAAACTAACCTAATAGAAACCCTAACCCTAACTCCTAACCCTAAGCCTAACCTAACCCTAACCCTAACCCTAGCCGTAACCCTAACCCTAACCCTAACCCTAGCCCTAACCCTAACCCTAACCCTAACCCTAACCTTAGCCCTAACCCTAACCCCTAACCCCTAACCGTAACGCTAACCCTAAGCCTAACCCCTAACCCCTAACCCCTAACCCTAACCATAACCCTAAACCCTAACCCTAACCCTAACCCTAACCCTAGCCCTAACCCTAGCCCTAAGTCGTACCCTAACCCTAATCCTAACCCTAACCCAACCTTAACCCTAAAACTAACCTTAGCCCTTAAAACTAACCTAATAGAAACCCTAACCCTAACTCCTAACCCTAAGCCTAACCTAACCCTAACCCTAACCCTAGCCGTAACCCTAACCCTAACCCTAACCCTAGCCCTAACCCTAACCCTAACCCTAACCCTAACCTTAGCCCTAACCCTAACCCCTAACCCCTAACCGTAACGCTAACCCTAAGCCTAACCCCTAACCCCTAACCCCTAACCCTAACCATAACCCTAAACCCTAACCCTAACCCTAACCCTAACCCTAGCCCTAACCCTAGCCCTAAGTCGTACCCTAACCCTAATCCTAACCCTAACCCAACCTTAACCCTAAAACTAACCTTAGCCCTTAAAACTAACCTAATAGAAACCCTAACCCTAACTCCTAACCCTAAGCCTAACCTAACCCTAACCCTAACCCTAGCCGTAACCCTAACCCTAACCCTAACCCTAGCCCTAACCCTAACCCTAACCCTAACCCTAACCTTAGCCCTAACCCTAACCCCTAACCCCTAACCGTAACGCTAACCCTAAGCCTAACCCCTAACCCCTAACCCCTAACCCTAACCATAACCCTAAACCCTAACCCTAACCCTAACCCTAACCCTAGCCCTAACCCTAGCCCTAAGTCGTACCCTAACCCTAATCCTAACCCTAACCCAACCTTAACCCTAAAACTAACCTTAGCCCTTAAAACTAACCTAATAGAAACCCTAACCCTAACTCCTAACCCTAAGCCTAACCTAACCCTAACCCTAACCCTAGCCGTAACCCTAACCCTAACCCTAACCCTAGCCCTAACCCTAACCCTAACCCTAACCCTAACCTTAGCCCTAACCCTAACCCCTAACCCCTAACCGTAACGCTAACCCTAAGCCTAACCCCTAACCCCTAACCCCTAACCCTAACCATAACCCTAAACCCTAACCCTAACCCTAACCCTAACCCTAGCCCTAACCCTAGCCCTAAGTCGTACCCTAACCCTAATCCTAACCCTAACCCAACCTTAACCCTAAAACTAACCTTAGCCCTTAAAACTAACCTAATAGAAACCCTAACCCTAACTCCTAACCCTAAGCCTAACCTAACCCTAACCCTAACCCTAGCCGTAACCCTAACCCTAACCCTAACCCTAGCCCTAACCCTAACCCTAACCCTAACCCTAACCTTAGCCCTAACCCTAACCCCTAACCCCTAACCGTAACGCTAACCCTAAGCCTAACCCCTAACCCCTAACCCCTAACCCTAACCATAACCCTAAACCCTAACCCTAACCCTAACCCTAACCCTAGCCCTAACCCTAGCCCTAAGTCGTACCCTAACCCTAATCCTAACCCTAACCCAACCTTAACCCTAAAACTAACCTTAGCCCTTAAAACTAACCTAATAGAAACCCTAACCCTAACTCCTAACCCTAAGCCTAACCTAACCCTAACCCTAACCCTAGCCGTAACCCTAACCCTAACCCTAACCCTAGCCCTAACCCTAACCCTAACCCTAACCCTAACCTTAGCCCTAACCCTAACCCCTAACCCCTAACCGTAACGCTAACCCTAAGCCTAACCCCTAACCCCTAACCCCTAACCCTAACCATAACCCTAAACCCTAACCCTAACCCTAACCCTAACCCTAGCCCTAACCCTAGCCCTAAGTCGTACCCTAACCCTAATCCTAACCCTAACCCAACCTTAACCCTAAAACTAACCTTAGCCCTTAAAACTAACCTAATAGAAACCCTAACCCTAACTCCTAACCCTAAGCCTAACCTAACCCTAACCCTAACCCTAGCCGTAACCCTAACCCTAACCCTAACCCTAGCCCTAACCCTAACCCTAACCCTAACCCTAACCTTAGCCCTAACCCTAACCCCTAACCCCTAACCGTAACGCTAACCCTAAGCCTAACCCCTAACCCCTAACCCCTAACCCTAACCATAACCCTAAACCCTAACCCTAACCCTAACCCTAACCCTAGCCCTAACCCTAGCCCTAAGTCGTACCCTAACCCTAATCCTAACCCTAACCCAACCTTAACCCTAAAACTAACCTTAGCCCTTAAAACTAACCTAATAGAAACCCTAACCCTAACTCCTAACCCTAAGCCTAACCTAACCCTAACCCTAACCCTAGCCGTAACCCTAACCCTAACCCTAACCCTAGCCCTAACCCTAACCCTAACCCTAACCCTAACCTTAGCCCTAACCCTAACCCCTAACCCCTAACCGTAACGCTAACCCTAAGCCTAACCCCTAACCCCTAACCCCTAACCCTAACCATAACCCTAAACCCTAACCCTAACCCTAACCCTAACCCTAGCCCTAACCCTAGCCCTAAGTCGTACCCTAACCCTAATCCTAACCCTAACCCAACCTTAACCCTAAAACTAACCTTAGCCCTTAAAACTAACCTAATAGAAACCCTAACCCTAACTCCTAACCCTAAGCCTAACCTAACCCTAACCCTAACCCTAGCCGTAACCCTAACCCTAACCCTAACCCTAGACCCTAACCCTAACCCTAACCCTAACCTTAGCCCTAACCCTAACCCCTAACCCCTAACCGTAACGCTAACCCTAAGCCTAACCCCTAACCCCTAACCCCTAACCCTAACCATAACCCTAAACCCTAACCCTAACCCTAACCCTAACCCTAGCCCTAACCCTAGCCCTAAGTCGTACCCTAACCCTAATCCTAACCCTAACCCAACCTTAACCCTAAAACTAACCTTAGCCCTTAAAACTAACCTAATAGAAACCCTAACCCTAACTCCTAACCCTAAGCCTAACCTAACCCTAACCCTAACCCTAGCCGTAACCCTAACCCTAACCCTAACCCTAGCCCTAACCCTAACCCTAACCCTAACCCTAACCTTAGCCCTAACCCTAACCCCTAACCCCTAACCGTAACGCTAACCCTAAGCCTAACCCCTAACCCCTAACCCCTAACCCTAACCATAACCCTAAACCCTAACCCTAACCCTAACCCTAACCCTAGCCCTAACCCTAGCCCTAAGTCGTACCCTAACCCTAATCCTAACCCTAACCCAACCTTAACCCTAAAACTAACCTTAGCCCTTAAAACTAACCTAATAGAAACCCTAACCCTAACTCCTAACCCTAAGCCTAACCTAACCCTAACCCTAACCCTAGCCGTAACCCTAACCCTAACCCTAACCCTAGCCCTAACCCTAACCCTAACCCTAACCCTAACCTTAGCCCTAACCCTAACCCCTAACCCCTAACCGTAACGCTAACCCTAAGCCTAACCCCTAACCCCTAACCCCTAACCCTAACCATAACCCTAAACCCTAACCCTAACCCTAACCCTAACCCTAGCCCTAACCCTAGCCCTAAGTCGTACCCTAACCCTAATCCTAACCCTAACCCAACCTTAACCCTAAAACTAACCTTAGCCCTTAAAACTAACCTAATAGAAACCCTAACCCTAACTCCTAACCCTAAGCCTAACCTAACCCTAACCCTAACCCTAGCCGTAACCCTAACCCTAACCCTAACCCTAGCCCTAACCCTAACCCTAACCCTAACCCTAACCTTAGCCCTAACCCTAACCCCTAACCCCTAACCGTAACGCTAACCCTAAGCCTAACCCCTAACCCCTAACCCCTAACCCTAACCATAACCCTAAACCCTAACCCTAACCCTAACCCTAACCCTAGCCCTAACCCTAGCCCTAAGTCGTACCCTAACCCTAATCCTAACCCTAACCCAACCTTAACCCTAAAACTAACCTTAGCCCTTAAAACTAACCTAATAGAAACCCTAACCCTAACTCCTAACCCTAAGCCTAACCTAACCCTAACCCTAACCCTAGCCGTAACCCTAACCCTAACCCTAACCCTAGCCCTAACCCTAACCCTAACCCTAACCCTAACCCTAAACCCTAACCCTAACCCTAACCCTAACCCTAGCCCTAACCCTAGCCCTAAGTCGTACCCTAACCCTAATCCTAACCCTAACCCAACCTTAACCCTAAAACTAACCTTAGCCCTTAAAACTAACCTAATAGAAACCCTAACCCTAACTCCTAACCCTAAGCCTAACCTAACCCTAACCCTAACCCTAGCCGTAACCCTAACCCTAACCCTAACCCTAGCCCTAACCCTAACCCTAACCCTAACCCTAACCTTAGCCCTAACCCTAACCCCTAACCCCTAACCGTAACGCTAACCCTAAGCCTAACCCCTAACCCCTAACCCCTAACCCTAACCATAACCCTAAACCCTAACCCTAACCCTAACCCTAACCCTAGCCCTAACCCTAGCCCTAAGTCGTACCCTAACCCTAATCCTAACCCTAACCCAACCTTAACCCTAAAACTAACCTTAGCCCTTAAAACTAACCTAATAGAAACCCTAACCCTAACTCCTAACCCTAAGCCTAACCTAACCCTAACCCTAACCCTAGCCGAAACCCTAACCCTAACCCTAACCCTAGCCCTAACCCTAACCCTAACCCTAACCCTGACCCTAACCCCTAACCCCTAACCGTAACGCTAACCCTAAGCCTAACCCCTAACCCCTAACCCCTAACCCTAACCATAACCCTAAACCCTAACCCTAACCCTAACCCTAGCCCTAACCCTAGCCCTAAGTCGTACCCTAACCCTAATCCTAACCCTAACCCAACCTTAACCCTAAAACTAACCTTAGCCCTTAAAACGAACCTAATAGAAACCCTAACCCTAACTCCTAACCCTAAGCCTAACCTAACCCTAACCCTAACCCTAGCCGTAACCCTAACCCTAACCCTAACCCTAGCCCTAACCCTAACCCTAACCCTAACCCTAACCCTAACCTTAGCCCTAACCCTAACCCCTAACCCCTAACCGTAACGCTAACCCTAAGCCTAACCCCTAACCCCTAACCCCTAACCCTAACCATAACCCTAAACCCTAACCCTAACCCTAACCCTAACCCTAGCCCTAACCCTAGCCCTAAGTCGTACCCTAACCCTAATCCTAACCCTAACCCAACCTTAACCCTAAAACTAACCTTAGCCCTTAAAACTAACCTAATAGAAACCCTAACCCTAACTCCTAACCCTAAGCCTAACCTAACCCTAACCCTAACCCTAGCCGTAACCCTAACCCTAACCCTAACCCTAGCCCTAACCCTAACCCTAACCCTAACCCTAACCTTAGCCCTAACCCTAACCCCTAACCCCTAACCGTAACGCTAACCCTAAGCCTAACCCCTAACCCCTAACCCCTAACCCTAACCATAACCCTAAACCCTAACCCTAACCCTAACCCTAACCCTAGCCCTAACCCTAGCCCTAAGTCGTACCCTAACCCTAATCCTAACCCTAACCCAACCTTAACCCTAAAACTAACCTTAGCCCTTAAAACTAACCTAATAGAAACCCTAACCCTAACTCCTAACCCTAAGCCTAACCTAACCCTAACCCTAACCCTAGCCGTAACCCTAACCCTAACCCTAACCCTAGCCCTAACCCTAACCCTAACCCTAACCCTAACCTTAGCCCTAACCCTAACCCCTAACCCCTAACCGTAACGCTAACCCTAAGCCTAACCCCTAACCCCTAACCCCTAACCCTAACCATAACCCTAAACCCTAACCCTAACCCTAGCCCTAACCCTAGCCCTAAGTCGTACCCTAACCCTAATCCTAACCCTAACCCAACCTTAACCCTAAAACTAACCTTAGCCCTTAAAACTAACCTAATAGAAACCCTAACCCTAACTCCTAACCCTAAGCCTAACCTAACCCTAACCCTAACCCTAGCCGTAACCCTAACCCTAACCCTAACCCTAGCCCTAACCTAACCCTAACCCTAACCCTAACCCTAACCTTAGCCCTAACCCTAACCCCTAACCCCTAACCGTAACGCTAACCCTAAGCCTAACCCCTAACCCCTAACCCCTAACCCTAACCATAACCCTAAACCCTAACCCTAACCCTAACCCTAACCCTAGCCCTAACCCTAGCCCTAAGTCGTACCCTAACCCTAATCCTAACCCTAACCCAACCTTAACCCTAAAACTAACCTTAGCCCTTAAAACTAACCTAATAGAAACCCTAACCCTAACTCCTAACCCTAAGCCTAACCTAACCCTAACCCTAACCCTAGCCGTAACCCTAACCCTAACCCTAACCCTAGCCCTAACCCTAACCCTAACCCTAACCCTAACCTTAGCCCTAACCCTAACCCCTAACCCCTAACCGTAACGCTAACCCTAAGCCTAACCCCTAACCCCTAACCCCTAACCCTAACCATAACCCTAAACCCTAACCCTAACCCTAACCCTAACCCTAGCCCTAACCCTAGCCCTAAGTCGTACCCTAACCCTAATCCTAACCCTAACCCAACCTTAACCCTAAAACTAACCTTAGCCCTTAAAACTAACCTAATAGAAACCCTAACCCTAACTCCTAACCCTAAGCCTAACCTAACCCTAACCCTAACCCTAGCCGTAACCCTAACCCTAACCCTAACCCTAGCCCTAACCCTAACCCTAACCCTAACCCTAACCTTAGCCCTAACCCTAACCCCTAACCCCTAACCGTAACGCTAACCCTAAGCCTAACCCCTAACCCCTAACCCCTAACCCTAACCATAACCCTAAACCCTAACCCTAACCCTAACCCTAACCCTAGCCCTAACCCTAGCCCTAAGTCGTACCCTAACCCTAATCCTAACCCTAACCCAACCTTAACCCTAAAACTAACCTTAGCCCTTAAAACTAACCTAATAGAAACCCTAACCCTAACTCCTAACCCTAAGCCTAACCTAACCCTAACCCTAACCCTAGCCGTAACCCTAACCCTAACCCTAACCCTAGCCCTAACCCTAACCCTAACCCTAACCCTAACCCTAAACCCTAACCCTAACCCTAACCCTAACCCTAGCCCTAACCCTAGCCCTAAGTCGTACCCTAACCCTAATCCTAACCCTAACCCAACCTTAACCCTAAAACTAACCTTAGCCCTTAAAACTAACCTAATAGAAACCCTAACCCTAACTCCTAACCCTAAGCCTAACCTAACCCTAACCCTAACCCTAGCCGTAACCCTAACCCTAACCCTAACCCTAGCCCTAACCCTAACCCTAACCCTAACCCTAACCTTAGCCCTAACCCTAACCCCTAACCCCTAACCGTAACGCTAACCCTAAGCCTAACCCCTAACCCCTAACCCCTAACCCTAACCATAACCCTAAACCCTAACCCTAACCCTAACCCTAACCCTAGCCCTAACCCTAGCCCTAAGTCGTACCCTAACCCTAATCCTAACCCTAACCCAACCTTAACCCTAAAACTAACCTTAGCCCTTAAAACTAACCTAATAGAAACCCTAACCCTAACTCCCCTAACCCTAACCCTAACCCTAGCCCTAACCAGAATCCTAACCCTAACCCAACCTTAACCCTAAAACTAACCTTAGCCCTTAAAACTAACCTAATAGAAACCCTACCTAACCCCTAACCGTAACGCTAACCCTAAGCCTAACCCCTAACCCCTAACCCCTAACCCTAACCATAACCCTAAACCCTAACCCTAACCCTAACCCTAACCCTAGCCCTAACCCTAGCCCTAAGTCGTACCCTAACCCTAATCCTAACCCTAACCCAACCTTAACCCTAAAACTAACCTTAGCCCTTAAAACTAACCTAATAGAAACCCTAACCCTAACTCCTAACCCTAAGCCTAACCTAACCCTAACCCTAACCCTAGCCGTAACCCTAACCCTAACCCTAACCCTAGCCCTAACCCTAACCCTAACCCTAACCCTAACCTTAGCCCTAACCCTAACCCCTAACCCCTAACCGTAACGCTAACCCTAAGCCTAACCCCTAACCCCTAACCCCTAACCCTAACCATAACCCTAAACCCTAACCCTAACCCTAACCCTAACCCTAGCCCTAACCCTAGCCCTAAGTCGTACCCTAACCCTAATCCTAACCCTAACCCAACCTTAACCCTAAAACTAACCTTAGCCCTTAAAACTAACCTAATAGAAACCCTAACCCTAACTCCTAACCCTAAGCCTAACCTAACCCTAACCCTAACCCTAGCCGTAACCCTAACCCTAACCCTAACCCTAGCCCTAACCCTAACCCTAACCCTAACCCTAACCTTAGCCCTAACCCTAACCCCTAACCCCTAACCGTAACGCTAACCCTAAGCCTAACCCCTAACCCCTAACCCCTAACCCTAACCATAACCCTAAACCCTAACCCTAACCCTAACCCTAACCCTAGCCCTAACCCTAGCCCTAAGTCGTACCCTAACCCTAATCCTAACCCTAACCCAACCTTAACCCTAAAACTAACCTTAGCCCTTAAAACTAACCTAATAGAAACCCTAACCCTAACTCCTAACCCTAAGCCTAACCTAACCCTAACCCTAACCCTAGCCGTAACCCTAACCCTAACCCTAACCCTAGCCCTAACCCTAACCCTAACCCTAACCCTAACCTTAGCCCTAACCCTAACCCCTAACCCCTAACCGTAACGCTAACCCTAAGCCTAACCCCTAACCCCTAACCCCTAACCCTAACCATAACCCTAAACCCTAACCCTAACCCTAACCCTAACCCTAGCCCTAACCCTAGCCCTAAGTCGTACCCTAACCCTAATCCTAACCCTAACCCAACCTTAACCCTAAAACTAACCTTAGCCCTTAAAACTAACCTAATAGAAACCCTAACCCTAACTCCTAACCCTAAGCCTAACCTAACCCTAACCCTAACCCTAGCCGTAACCCTAACCCTAACCCTAACCCTAGCCCTAACCCTAACCCTAACCCTAACCCTAACCTTAGCCCTAACCCTAACCCCTAACCCCTAACCGTAACGCTAACCCTAAGCCTAACCCCTAACCCCTAACCCCTAACCCTAACCATAACCCTAAACCCTAACCCTAACCCTAACCCTAACCCTAGCCCTAACCCTAGCCCTAAGTCGTACCCTAACCCTAATCCTAACCCTAACCCAACCTTAACCCTAAAACTAACCTTAGCCCTTAAAACTAACCTAATAGAAACCCTAACCCTAACTCCTAACCCTAAGCCTAACCTAACCCTAACCCTAACCCTAGCCGTAACCCTAACCCTAACCCTAACCCTAGCCCTAACCCTAACCCTAACCCTAACCCTAACCTTAGCCCTAACCCTAACCCCTAACCCCTAACCGTAACGCTAACCCTAAGCCTAACCCCTAACCCCTAACCCCTAACCCTAACCATAACCCTAAACCCTAACCCTAACCCTAACCCTAACCCTAGCCCTAACCCTAGCCCTAAGTCGTACCCTAACCCTAATCCTAACCCTAACCCAACCTTAACCCTAAAACTAACCTTAGCCCTTAAAACTAACCTAATAGAAACCCTAACCCTAACTCCTAACCCTAAGCCTAACCTAACCCTAACCCTAACCCTAGCCGTAACCCTAACCCTAACCCTAACCCTAGCCCTAACCCTAACCCTAACCCTAACCCTAACCTTAGCCCTAACCCTAACCCCTAACCCCTAACCGTAACGCTAACCCTAAGCCTAACCCCTAACCCCTAACCCCTAACCCTAACCATAACCCTAAACCCTAACCCTAACCCTAACCCTAACCCTAGCCCTAACCCTAGCCCTAAGTCGTACCCTAACCCTAATCCTAACCCTAACCCAACCTTAACCCTAAAACTAACCTTAGCCCTTAAAACTAACCTAATAGAAACCCTAACCCTAACTCCTAACCCTAAGCCTAACCTAACCCTAACCCTAACCCTAGCCGTAACCCTAACCCTAACCCTAACCCTAGCCCTAACCCTAACCCTAACCCTAACCCTAACCTTAGCCCTAACCCTAACCCCTAACCCCTAACCGTAACGCTAACCCTAAGCCTAACCCCTAACCCCTAACCCCTAACCCTAACCATAACCCTAAACCCTAACCCTAACCCTAACCCTAACCCTAGCCCTAACCCTAGCCCTAAGTCGTACCCTAACCCTAATCCTAACCCTAACCCAACCTTAACCCTAAAACTAACCTTAGCCCTTAAAACTAACCTAATAGAAACCCTAACCCTAACTCCTAACCCTAAGCCTAACCTAACCCTAACCCTAACCCTAGCCGTAACCCTAACCCTAACCCTAACCCTAGCCCTAACCCTAACCCTAACCCTAACCCTAACCTTAGCCCTAACCCTAACCCCTAACCCCTAACCGTAACGCTAACCCTAAGCCTAACCCCTAACCCCTAACCCCTAACCCTAACCATAACCCTAAACCCTAACCCTAACCCTAACCCTAACCCTAGCCCTAACCCTAGCCCTAAGTCGTACCCTAACCCTAATCCTAACCCTAACCCAACCTTAACCCTAAAACTAACCTTAGCCCTTAAAACTAACCTAATAGAAACCCTAACCCTAACTCCTAACCCTAAGCCTAACCTAACCCTAACCCTAACCCTAGCCGTAACCCTAACCCTAACCCTAACCCTAGCCCTAACCCTAACCCTAACCCTAACCCTAACCTTAGCCCTAACCCTAACCCCTAACCCCTAACCGTAACGCTAACCCTAAGCCTAACCCCTAACCCCTAACCCCTAACCCTAACCATAACCCTAAACCCTAACCCTAACCCTAACCCTAACCCTAGCCCTAACCCTAGCCCTAAGTCGTACCCTAACCCTAATCCTAACCCTAACCCAACCTTAACCCTAAAACTAACCTTAGCCCTTAAAACTAACCTAATAGAAACCCTAACCCTAACTCCTAACCCTAAGCCTAACCTAACCCTAACCCTAACCCTAGCCGTAACCCTAACCCTAACCCTAACCCTAGCCCTAACCCTAACCCTAACCCTAACCCTAACCTTAGCCCTAACCCTAACCCCTAACCCCTAACCGTAACGCTAACCCTAAGCCTAACC
This sequence comes from Buteo buteo, assembly GCF_964188355.1. NCBI lineage: Eukaryota > Metazoa > Chordata > Aves > Accipitriformes > Accipitridae > Buteo > Buteo buteo. Next base: position 27,759 of record NW_027439382.1, read on the forward strand.
CCTAACCCCTAACCCCTAACCCTAACCATAACCCTAAACCCTAACCCTAACCCTAACCCTAACCCTAGCCCTAACCCTAGCCCTAAGTCGTACCCTAACCCTAATCCTAACCCTAACCCAACCTTAACCCTAAAACTAACCTTAGCCCTTAAAACTAACCTAATAGAAACCCTAACCCTAACTCCTAACCCTAAGCCTAACCTAACCCTAACCCTAACCCTAGCCGTAACCCTAACCCTAACCCTAACCCTAGCCCTAACCCTAACCCTAACCCTAACCCTAACCTTAGCCCTAACCCTAACCCCTAACCCCTAACCGTAACGCTAACCCTAAGCCTAACCCCTAACCCCTAACCCCTAACCCTAACCATAACCCTAAACCCTAACCCTAACCCTAACCCTAACCCTAGCCCTAACCCTAGCCCTAAGTCGTACCCTAACCCTAATCCTAACCCTAACCCAACCTTAACCCTAAAACTAACCTTAGCCCTTAAAACTAACCTAATAGAAACCCTAACCCTAACTCCTAACCCTAAGCCTAACCTAACCCTAACCCTAACCCTAGCCGTAACCCTAACCCTAACCCTAACCCTAGCCCTAACCCTAACCCTAACCCTAACCCTAACCTTAGCCCTAACCCTAACCCCTAACCCCTAACCGTAACGCTAACCCTAAGCCTAACCCCTAACCCCTAACCCCTAACCCTAACCATAACCCTAAACCCTAACCCTAACCCTAACCCTAACCCTAGCCCTAACCCTAGCCCTAAGTCGTACCCTAACCCTAATCCTAACCCTAACCCAACCTTAACCCTAAAACTAACCTTAGCCCTTAAAACTAACCTAATAGAAACCCTAACCCTAACTCCTAACCCTAAGCCTAACCTAACCCTAACCCTAACCCTAGCCGTAACCCTAACCCTAACCCTAACCCTAGCCCTAACCCTAACCCTAACCCTAACCCTAACCTTAGCCCTAACCCTAACCCCTAACCCCTAACCGTAACGCTAACCCTAAGCCTAACCCCTAACCCCTAACCCCTAACCCTAACCATAACCCTAAACCCTAACCCTAACCCTAACCCTAACCCTAGCCCTAACCCTAGCCCTAAGTCGTACCCTAACCCTAATCCTAACCCTAACCCAACCTTAACCCTAAAACTAACCTTAGCCCTTAAAACTAACCTAATAGAAACCCTAACCCTAACTCCTAACCCTAAGCCTAACCTAACCCTAACCCTAACCCTAGCCGTAACCCTAACCCTAACCCTAACCCTAGCCCTAACCCTAACCCTAACCCTAACCCTAACCTTAGCCCTAACCCTAACCCCTAACCCCTAACCGTAACGCTAACCCTAAGCCTAACCCCTAACCCCTAACCCCTAACCCTAACCATAACCCTAAACCCTAACCCTAACCCTAACCCTAACCCTAGCCCTAACCCTAGCCCTAAGTCGTACCCTAACCCTAATCCTAACCCTAACCCAACCTTAACCCTAAAACTAACCTTAGCCCTTAAAACTAACCTAATAGAAACCCTAACCCTAACTCCTAACCCTAAGCCTAACCTAACCCTAACCCTAACCCTAGCCGTAACCCTAACCCTAACCCTAACCCTAGCCCTAACCCTAACCCTAACCCTAACCCTAACCTTAGCCCTAACCCTAACCCCTAACCCCTAACCGTAACGCTAACCCTAAGCCTAACCCCTAACCCCTAACCCCTAACCCTAACCATAACCCTAAACCCTAACCCTAACCCTAACCCTAACCCTAGCCCTAACCCTAGCCCTAAGTCGTACCCTAACCCTAATCCTAACCCTAACCCAACCTTAACCCTAAAACTAACCTTAGCCCTTAAAACTAACCTAATAGAAACCCTAACCCTAACTCCTAACCCTAAGCCTAACCTAACCCTAACCCTAACCCTAGCCGTAACCCTAACCCTAACCCTAACCCTAGCCCTAACCCTAACCCTAACCCTAACCCTAACCTTAGCCCTAACCCTAACCCCTAACCCCTAACCGTAACGCTAACCCTAAGCCTAACCCCTAACCCCTAACCCCTAACCCTAACCATAACCCTAAACCCTAACCCTAACCCTAACCCTAACCCTAGCCCTAACCCTAGCCCTAAGTCGTACCCTAACCCTAATCCTAACCCTAACCCAACCTTAACCCTAAAACTAACCTTAGCCCTTAAAACTAACCTAATAGAAACCCTAACCCTAACTCCTAACCCTAAGCCTAACCTAACCCTAACCCTAACCCTAGCCGTAACCCTAACCCTAACCCTAACCCTAGCCCTAACCCTAACCCTAACCCTAACCCTAACCTTAGCCCTAACCCTAACCCCTAACCCCTAACCGTAACGCTAACCCTAAGCCTAACCCCTAACCCCTAACCCCTAACCCTAACCATAACCCTAAACCCTAACCCTAACCCTAACCCTAACCCTAGCCCTAACCCTAGCCCTAAGTCGTACCCTAACCCTAATCCTAACCCTAACCCAACCTTAACCCTAAAACTAACCTTAGCCCTTAAAACTAACCTAATAGAAACCCTAACCCTAACTCCTAACCCTAAGCCTAACCTAACCCTAACCCTAACCCTAGCCGTAACCCTAACCCTAACCCTAACCCTAGCCCTAACCCTAACCCTAACCCTAACCCTAACCTTAGCCCTAACCCTAACCCCTAACCCCTAACCGTAACGCTAACCCTAAGCCTAACCCCTAACCCCTAACCCCTAACCCTAACCATAACCCTAAACCCTAACCCTAACCCTAACCCTAACCCTAGCCCTAACCCTAGCCCTAAGTCGTACCCTAACCCTAATCCTAACCCTAACCCAACCTTAACCCTAAAACTAACCTTAGCCCTTAAAACTAACCTAATAGAAACCCTAACCCTAACTCCTAACCCTAAGCCTAACCTAACCCTAACCCTAACCCTAGCCGTAACCCTAACCCTAACCCTAACCCTAGCCCTAACCCTAACCCTAACCCTAACCCTAACCTTAGCCCTAACCCTAACCCCTAACCCCTAACCGTAACGCTAACCCTAAGCCTAACCCCTAACCCCTAACCCCTAACCCTAACCATAACCCTAAACCCTAACCCTAACCCTAACCCTAACCCTAGCCCTAACCCTAGCCCTAAGTCGTACCCTAACCCTAATCCTAACCCTAACCCAACCTTAACCCTAAAACTAACCTTAGCCCTTAAAACTAACCTAATAGAAACCCTAACCCTAACTCCTAACCCTAAGCCTAACCTAACCCTAACCCTAACCCTAGCCGTAACCCTAACCCTAACCCTAACCCTAGCCCTAACCCTAACCCTAACCCTAACCCTAACCTTAGCCCTAACCCTAACCCCTAACCCCTAACCGTAACGCTAACCCTAAGCCTAACCCCTAACCCCTAACCCCTAACCCTAACCATAACCCTAAACCCTAACCCTAACCCTAACCCTAACCCTAGCCCTAACCCTAGCCCTAAGTCGTACCCTAACCCTAATCCTAACCCTAACCCAACCTTAACCCTAAAACTAACCTTAGCCCTTAAAACTAACCTAATAGAAACCCTAACCCTAACTCCTAACCCTAAGCCTAACCTAACCCTAACCCTAACCCTAGCCGTAACCCTAACCCTAACCCTAACCCTAGCCCTAACCCTAACCCTAACCCTAACCCTAACCTTAGCCCTAACCCTAACCCCTAACCCCTAACCGTAACGCTAACCCTAAGCCTAACCCCTAACCCCTAACCCCTAACCCTAACCATAACCCTAAACCCTAACCCTAACCCTAACCCTAACCCTAGCCCTAACCCTAGCCCTAAGTCGTACCCTAACCCTAATCCTAACCCTAACCCAACCTTAACCCTAAAACTAACCTTAGCCCTTAAAACTAACAACCCTAACCATAACCCTAAACCCTAACCCGAACCCTAACCCTAACCCTAGCCCTAACCCTAACCCTAAAACTAACCTTAGCCCTTAAAACTAACCTAATAGAAACCCTAACCCTAACTCCTAACCCTAAGCCTAACCTAACCCTAACCCTAACCCTAGCCGTAACCCTAACTTAACCCCTAACCTAACTAACGACCACCCCTAACCCCTAACCCTAAACCCTAACCCTAACCCTAACCCTAACCCTAGCCCTAACCCTAGCCCTAAGTCGTACCCTAACCCTAATCCTAACCCTAACCCAACCTTAACCCTAAAACTAACCTTAGCCCTTAAAACTAACCTAATAGAAACCCTAACCCTAACTCCTAACCCTAAGCCTAACCTAACCCTAACCCTAACCCTAGCCGTAACCCTAACCCTAACCCTAACCCTAGCCCTAACCCTAACCCTAACCCTAACCCTAACCTTAGCCCTAACCCTAACCCCTAACCCCTAACCGTAACGCTAACCCTAAGCCTAACCCCTAACCCCTAACCCCTAACCCTAACCATAACCCTAAACCCTAACCCTAACCCTAACCCTAACCCTAGCCCTAACCCTAGCCCTAAGTCGTACCCTAACCCTAATCCTAACCCTAACCCAACCTTAACCCTAAAACTAACCTTAGCCCTTAAAACTAACCTAATAGAAACCCTAACCCTAACTCCTAACCCTAAGCCTAACCTAACCCTAACCCTAACCCTAGCCGTAACCCTAACCCTAACCCTAACCCTAGCCCTAACCCTAACCCTAACCCTAACCCTAACCTTAGCCCTAACCCTAACCCCTAACCCCTAACCGTAACGCTAACCCTAAGCCTAACCCCTAACCCCTAACCCCTAACCCTAACCATAACCCTAAACCCTAACCCTAACCCTAACCCTAACCCTAGCCCTAACCCTAGCCCTAAGTCGTACCCTAACCCTAATCCTAACCCTAACCCAACCTTAACCCTAAAACTAACCTTAGCCCTTAAAACTAACCTAATAGAAACCCTAACCCTAACTCCTAACCCTAAGCCTAACCTAACCCTAACCCTAACCCTAGCCGTAACCCTAACCCTAACCCTAACCCTAGCCCTAACCCTAACCCTAACCCTAACCCTAACCTTAGCCCTAACCCTAACCCCTAACCCCTAACCGTAACGCTAACCCTAAGCCTAACCCCTAACCCCTAACCCCTAACCCTAACCATAACCCTAAACCCTAACCCTAACCCTAACCCTAACCCTAGCCCTAACCCTAGCCCTAAGTCGTACCCTAACCCTAATCCTAACCCTAACCCAACCTTAACCCTAAAACTAACCTTAGCCCTTAAAACTAACCTAATAGAAACCCTAACCCTAACTCCTAACCCTAAGCCTAACCTAACCCTAACCCTAACCCTAGCCGTAACCCTAACCCTAACCCTAACCCTAGCCCTAACCCTAACCCTAACCCTAACCCTAACCTTAGCCCTAACCCTAACCCCTAACCCCTAACCGTAACGCTAACCCTAAGCCTAACCCCTAACCCCTAACCCCTAACCCTAACCATAACCCTAAACCCTAACCCTAACCCTAACCCTAACCCTAGCCCTAACCCTAGCCCTAAGTCGTACCCTAACCCTAATCCTAACCCTAACCCAACCTTAACCCTAAAACTAACCTTAGCCCTTAAAACTAACCTAATAGAAACCCTAACCCTAACTCCTAACCCTAAGCCTAACCTAACCCTAACCCTAACCCTAGCCGTAACCCTAACCCTAACCCTAACCCTAGCCCTAACCCTAACCCTAACCCTAACCCTAACCTTAGCCCTAACCCTAACCCCTAACCCCTAACCGTAACGCTAACCCTAAGCCTAACCCCTAACCCCTAACCCCTAACCCTAACCATAACCCTAAACCCTAACCCTAACCCTAACCCTAACCCTAGCCCTAACCCTAGCCCTAAGTCGTACCCTAACCCTAATCCTAACCCTAACCCAACCTTAACCCTAAAACTAACCTTAGCCCTTAAAACTAACCTAATAGAAACCCTAACCCTAACTCCTAACCCTAAGCCTAACCTAACCCTAACCCTAACCCTAGCCGTAACCCTAACCCTAACCCTAACCCTAGCCCTAACCCTAACCCTAACCCTAACCCTAACCTTAGCCCTAACCCTAACCCCTAACCCCTAACCGTAACGCTAACCCTAAGCCTAACCCCTAACCCCTAACCCCTAACCCTAACCATAACCCTAAACCCTAACCCTAACCCTAACCCTAACCCTAGCCCTAACCCTAGCCCTAAGTCGTACCCTAACCCTAATCCTAACCCTAACCCAACCTTAACCCTAAAACTAACCTTAGCCCTTAAAACTAACCTAATAGAAACCCTAACCCTAACTCCTAACCCTAAGCCTAACCTAACCCTAACCCTAACCCTAGCCGTAACCCTAACCCTAACCCTAACCCTAGCCCTAACCCTAACCCTAACCCTAACCCTAACCTTAGCCCTAACCCTAACCCCTAACCCCTAACCGTAACGCTAACCCTAAGCCTAACCCCTAACCCCTAACCCCTAACCCTAACCATAACCCTAAACCCTAACCCTAACCCTAACCCTAACCCTAGCCCTAACCCTAGCCCTAAGTCGTACCCTAACCCTAATCCTAACCCTAACCCAACCTTAACCCTAAAACTAACCTTAGCCCTTAAAACTAACCTAATAGAAACCCTAACCCTAACTCCTAACCCTAAGCCTAACCTAACCCTAACCCTAACCCTAGCCGTAACCCTAACCCTAACCCTAACCCTAGCCCTAACCCTAACCCTAACCCTAACCCTAACCTTAGCCCTAACCCTAACCCCTAACCCCTAACCGTAACGCTAACCCTAAGCCTAACCCCTAACCCCTAACCCCTAACCCTAACCATAACCCTAAACCCTAACCCTAACCCTAACCCTAACCCTAGCCCTAACCCTAGCCCTAAGTCGTACCCTAACCCTAATCCTAACCCTAACCCAACCTTAACCCTAAAACTAACCTTAGCCCTTAAAACTAACCTAATAGAAACCCTAACCCTAACTCCTAACCCTAAGCCTAACCTAACCCTAACCCTAACCCTAGCCGTAACCCTAACCCTAACCCTAACCCTAGCCCTAACCCTAACCCTAACCCTAACCCTAACCTTAGCCCTAACCCTAACCCCTAACCCCTAACCGTAACGCTAACCCTAAGCCTAACCCCTAACCCCTAACCCCTAACCCTAACCATAACCCTAAACCCTAACCCTAACCCTAACCCTAACCCTAGCCCTAACCCTAGCCCTAAGTCGTACCCTAACCCTAATCCTAACCCTAACCCAACCTTAACCCTAAAACTAACCTTAGCCCTTAAAACTAACCTAATAGAAACCCTAACCCTAACTCCTAACCCTAAGCCTAACCTAACCCTAACCCTAACCCTAGCCGTAACCCTAACCCTAACCCTAACCCTAGCCCTAACCCTAACCCTAACCCTAACCCTAACCTTAGCCCTAACCCTAACCCCTAACCCCTAACCGTAACGCTAACCCTAAGCCTAACCCCTAACCCCTAACCCCTAACCCTAACCATAACCCTAAACCCTAACCCTAACCCTAACCCTAACCCTAGCCCTAACCCTAGCCCTAAGTCGTACCCTAACCCTAATCCTAACCCTAACCCAACCTTAACCCTAAAACTAACCTTAGCCCTTAAAACTAACCTAATAGAAACCCTAACCCTAACTCCTAACCCTAAGCCTAACCTAACCCTAACCCTAACCCTAGCCGTAACCCTAACCCTAACCCTAACCCTAGCCCTAACCCTAACCCTAACCCTAACCCTAACCTTAGCCCTAACCCTAACCCCTAACCCCTAACCGTAACGCTAACCCTAAGCCTAACCCCTAACCCCTAACCCCTAACCCTAACCATAACCCTAAACCCTAACCCTAACCCTAACCCTAACCCTAGCCCTAACCCTAGCCCTAAGTCGTACCCTAACCCTAATCCTAACCCTAACCCAACCTTAACCCTAAAACTAACCTTAGCCCTTAAAACTAACCTAATAGAAACCCTAACCCTAACTCCTAACCCTAAGCCTAACCTAACCCTAACCCTAACCCTAGCCGTAACCCTAACCCTAACCCTAACCCTAGCCCTAACCCTAACCCTAACCCTAACCCTAACCTTAGCCCTAACCCTAACCCCTAACCCCTAACCGTAACGCTAACCCTAAGCCTAACCCCTAACCCCTAACCCCTAACCCTAACCATAACCCTAAACCCTAACCCTAACCCTAACCCTAACCCTAGCCCTAACCCTAGCCCTAAGTCGTACCCTAACCCTAATCCTAACCCTAACCCAACCTTAACCCTAAAACTAACCTTAGCCCTTAAAACTAACCTAATAGAAACCCTAACCCTAACTCCTAACCCTAAGCCTAACCTAACCCTAACCCTAACCCTAGCCGTAACCCTAACCCTAACCCTAACCCTAGCCCTAACCCTAACCCTAACCCTAACCCTAACCTTAGCCCTAACCCTAACCCCTAACCCCTAACCGTAACGCTAACCCTAAGCCTAACCCCTAACCCCTAACCCCTAACCCTAACCATAACCCTAAACCCTAACCCTAACCCTAACCCTAACCCTAGCCCTAACCCTAGCCCTAAGTCGTACCCTAACCCTAATCCTAACCCTAACCCAACCTTAACCCTAAAACTAACCTTAGCCCTTAAAACTAACCTAATAGAAACCCTAACCCTAACTCCTAACCCTAAGCCTAACCTAACCCTAACCCTAACCCTAGCCGTAACCCTAACCCTAACCCTAACCCTAGCCCTAACCCTAACCCTAACCCTAACCCTAACCTTAGCCCTAACCCTAACCCCTAACCCCTAACCGTAACGCTAACCCTAAGCCTAACCCCTAACCCCTAACCCCTAACCCTAACCATAACCCTAAACCCTAACCCTAACCCTAACCCTAACCCTAGCCCTAACCCTAGCCCTAAGTCGTACCCTAACCCTAATCCTAACCCTAACCCAACCTTAACCCTAAAACTAACCTTAGCCCTTAAAACTAACCTAATAGAAACCCTAACCCTAACTCCTAACCCTAAGCCTAACCTAACCCTAACCCTAACCCTAGCCGTAACCCTAACCCTAACCCTAACCCTAGCCCTAACCCTAACCCTAACCCTAACCCTAACCTTAGCCCTAACCCTAACCCCTAACCCCTAACCGTAACGCTAACCCTAAGCCTAACCCCTAACCCCTAACCCCTAACCCTAACCATAACCCTAAACCCTAACCCTAACCCTAACCCTAACCCTAGCCCTAACCCTAGCCCTAAGTCGTACCCTAACCCTAATCCTAACCCTAACCCAACCTTAACCCTAAAACTAACCTTAGCCCTTAAAACTAACCTAATAGAAACCCTAACCCTAACTCCTAACCCTAAGCCTAACCTAACCCTAACCCTAACCCTAGCCGTAACCCTAACCCTAACCCTAACCCTAGCCCTAACCCTAACCCTAACCCTAACCCTAACCTTAGCCCTAACCCTAACCCCTAACCCCTAACCGTAACGCTAACCCTAAGCCTAACCCCTAACCCCTAACCCCTAACCCTAACCATAACCCTAAACCCTAACCCTAACCCTAACCCTAACCCTAGCCCTAACCCTAGCCCTAAGTCGTACCCTAACCCTAATCCTAACCCTAACCCAACCTTAACCCTAAAACTAACCTTAGCCCTTAAAACTAACCTAATAGAAACCCTAACCCTAACTCCTAACCCTAAGCCTAACCTAACCCTAACCCTAACCCTAGCCGTAACCCTAACCCTAACCCTAACCCTAGCCCTAACCCTAACCCTAACCCTAACCCTAACCTTAGCCCTAACCCTAACCCCTAACCCCTAACCGTAACGCTAACCCTAAGCCTAACCCCTAACCCCTAACCCCTAACCCTAACCATAACCCTAAACCCTAACCCTAACCCTAACCCTAACCCTAGCCCTAACCCTAGCCCTAAGTCGTACCCTAACCCTAATCCTAACCCTAACCCAACCTTAACCCTAAAACTAACCTTAGCCCTTAAAACTAACCTAATAGAAACCCTAACCCTAACTCCTAACCCTAAGCCTAACCTAACCCTAACCCTAACCCTAGCCGTAACCCTAACCCTAACCCTAACCCTAGCCCTAACCCTAACCCTAACCCTAACCCTAACCTTAGCCCTAACCCTAACCCCTAACCCCTAACCGTAACGCTAACCCTAAGCCTAACCCCTAACCCCTAACCCCTAACCCTAACCATAACCCTAAACCCTAACCCTAACCCTAACCCTAACCCTAGCCCTAACCCTAGCCCTAAGTCGTACCCTAACCCTAATCCTAACCCTAACCCAACCTTAACCCTAAAACTAACCTTAGCCCTTAAAACTAACCTAATAGAAACCCTAACCCTAACTCCTAACCCTAAGCCTAACCTAACCCTAACCCTAACCCTAGCCGTAACCCTAACCCTAACCCTAACCCTAGCCCTAACCCTAACCCTAACCCTAACCCTAACCTTAGCCCTAACCCTAACCCCTAACCCCTAACCGTAACGCTAACCCTAAGCCTAACCCCTAACCCCTAACCCCTAACCCTAACCATAACCCTAAACCCTAACCCTAACCCTAACCCTAACCCTAGCCCTAACCCTAGCCCTAAGTCGTACCCTAACCCTAATCCTAACCCTAACCCAACCTTAACCCTAAAACTAACCTTAGCCCTTAAAACTAACCTAATAGAAACCCTAACCCTAACTCCTAACCCTAAGCCTAACCTAACCCTAACCCTAACCCTAGCCGTAACCCTAACCCTAACCCTAACCCTAGCCCTAACCCTAACCCTAACCCTAACCCTAACCTTAGCCCTAACCCTAACCCCTAACCCCTAACCGTAACGCTAACCCTAAGCCTAACCCCTAACCCCTAACCCCTAACCCTAACCATAACCCTAAACCCTAACCCTAACCCTAACCCTAACCCTAGCCCTAACCCTAGCCCTAAGTCGTACCCTAACCCTAATCCTAACCCTAACCCAACCTTAACCCTAAAACTAACCTTAGCCCTTAAAACTAACCTAATAGAAACCCTAACCCTAACTCCTAACCCTAAGCCTAACCTAACCCTAACCCTAACCCTAGCCGTAACCCTAACCCTAACCCTAACCCTAGCCCTAACCCTAACCCTAACCCTAACCCTAACCTTAGCCCTAACCCTAACCCCTAACCCCTAACCGTAACGCTAACCCTAAGCCTAACCCCTAACCCCTAACCCCTAACCCTAACCATAACCCTAAACCCTAACCCTAACCCTAACCCTAACCCTAGCCCTAACCCTAGCCCTAAGTCGTACCCTAACCCTAATCCTAACCCTAACCCAACCTTAACCCTAAAACTAACCTTAGCCCTTAAAACTAACCTAATAGAAACCCTAACCCTAACTCCTAACCCTAAGCCTAACCTAACCCTAACCCTAACCCTAGCCGTAACCCTAACCCTAACCCTAACCCTAGCCCTAACCCTAACCCTAACCCTAACCCTAACCTTAGCCCTAACCCTAACCCCTAACCCCTAACCGTAACGCTAACCCTAAGCCTAACCCCTAACCCCTAACCCCTAACCCTAACCATAACCCTAAACCCTAACCCTAACCCTAACCCTAACCCTAGCCCTAACCCTAGCCCTAAGTCGTACCCTAACCCTAATCCTAACCCTAACCCAACCTTAACCCTAAAACTAACCTTAGCCCTTAAAACTAACCTAATAGAAACCCTAACCCTAACTCCTAACCCTAAGCCTAACCTAACCCTAACCCTAACCCTAGCCGTAACCCTAACCCTAACCCTAACCCTAGCCCTAACCCTAACCCTAACCCTAACCCTAACCTTAGCCCTAACCCTAACCCCTAACCCCTAACCGTAACGCTAACCCTAAGCCTAACCCCTAACCCCTAACCCCTAACCCTAACCATAACCCTAAACCCTAACCCTAACCCTAACCCTAACCCTAGCCCTAACCCTAGCCCTAAGTCGTACCCTAACCCTAATCCTAACCCTAACCCAACCTTAACCCTAAAACTAACCTTAGCCCTTAAAACTAACCTAATAGAAACCCTAACCCTAACTCCTAACCCTAAGCCTAACCTAACCCTAACCCTAACCCTAGCCGTAACCCTAACCCTAACCCTAACCCTAGCCCTAACCCTAACCCTAACCCTAACCCTAACCTTAGCCCTAACCCTAACCCCTAACCCCTAACCGTAACGCTAACCCTAAGCCTAACCCCTAACCCCTAACCCCTAACCCTAACCATAACCCTAAACCCTAACCCTAACCCTAACCCAACCCTAGCCCTAACCCTAGCCCTAAGTCGTACCCTAACCCTAATCCTAACCCTAACCCAACCTTAACCCTAAAACTAACCTTAGCCCTTAAAACTAACCTAATAGAAACCCTAACCCTAACTCCTAACCCTAAGCCTAACCTAACCCTAACCCTAACCCTAGCCGTAACCCTAACCCTAACCCTAACCCTAGCCCTAACCCTAACCCTAACCCTAACCCTAACCTTAGCCCTAACCCTAACCCCTAACCCCTAACCGTAACGCTAACCCTAAGCCTAACCCCTAACCCCTAACCCCTAACCCTAACCATAACCCTAAACCCTAACCCTAACCCTAACCCTAACCCTAGCCCTAACCCTAGCCCTAAGTCGTACCCTAACCCTAATCCTAACCCTAACCCAACCTTAACCCTAAAACTAACCTTAGCCCTTAAAACTAACCTAATAGAAACCCTAACCCTAACTCCTAACCCTAAGCCTAACCTAACCCTAACCCTAACCCTAGCCGTAACCCTAACCCTAACCCTAACCCTAGCCCTAACCCTAACCCTAACCCTAACCCTAACCTTAGCCCTAACCCTAACCCCTAACCCCTAACCGTAACGCTAACCCTAAGCCTAACCCCTAACCCCTAACCCCTAACCCTAACCATAACCCTAAACCCTAACCCTAACCCTAACCCTAACCCTAGCCCTAACCCTAGCCCTAAGTCGTACCCTAACCCTAATCCTAACCCTAACCCAACCTTAACCCTAAAACTAACCTTAGCCCTTAAAACTAACCTAATAGAAACCCTAACCCTAACTCCTAACCCTAAGCCTAACCTAACCCTAACCCTAACCCTAGCCGTAACCCTAACCCTAACCCTAACCCTAGCCCTAACCCTAACCCTAACCCTAACCCTAACCTTAGCCCTAACCCTAACCCCTAACCCCTAACCGTAACGCTAACCCTAAGCCTAACCCCTAACCCCTAACCCCTAACCCTAACCATAACCCTAAACCCTAACCCTAACCCTAACCCTAACCCTAGCCCTAACCCTAGCCCTAAGTCGTACCCTAACCCTAATCCTAACCCTAACCCAACCTTAACCCTAAAACTAACCTTAGCCCTTAAAACTAACCTAATAGAAACCCTAACCCTAACTCCTAACCCTAAGCCTAACCTAACCCTAACCCTAACCCTAGCCGTAACCCTAACCCTAACCCTAACCCTAGCCCTAACCCTAACCCTAACCCTAACCCTAACCTTAGCCCTAACCCTAACCCCTAACCCCTAACCGTAACGCTAACCCTAAGCCTAACCCCTAACCCCTAACCCCTAACCCTAACCATAACCCTAAACCCTAACCCTAACCCTAACCCTAACCCTAGCCCTAACCCTAGCCCTAAGTCGTACCCTAACCCTAATCCTAACCCTAACCCAACCTTAACCCTAAAACTAACCTTAGCCCTTAAAACTAACCTAATAGAAACCCTAACCCTAACTCCTAACCCTAAGCCTAACCTAACCCTAACCCTAACCCTAGCCGTAACCCTAACCCTAACCCTAACCCTAGCCCTAACCCTAACCCTAACCCTAACCCTAACCTTAGCCCTAACCCTAACCCCTAACCCCTAACCGTAACGCTAACCCTAAGCCTAACCCCTAACCCCTAACCCCTAACCCTAACCATAACCCTAAACCCTAACCCTAACCCTAACCCTAACCCTAGCCCTAACCCTAGCCCTAAGTCGTACCCTAACCCTAATCCTAACCCTAACCCAACCTTAACCCTAAAACTAACCTTAGCCCTTAAAACTAACCTAATAGAAACCCTAACCCTAACTCCTAACCCTAAGCCTAACCTAACCCTAACCCTAACCCTAGCCGTAACCCTAACCCTAACCCTAACCCTAGCCCTAACCCTAACCCTAACCCTAACCCTAACCTTAGCCCTAACCCTAACCCCTAACCCCTAACCGTAACGCTAACCCTAAGCCTAACCCCTAACCCCTAACCCCTAACCCTAACCATAACCCTAAACCCTAACCCTAACCCTAACCCTAACCCTAGCCCTAACCCTAGCCCTAAGTCGTACCCTAACCCTAATCCTAACCCTAACCCAACCTTAACCCTAAAACTAACCTTAGCCCTTAAAACTAACCTAATAGAAACCCTAACCCTAACTCCTAACCCTAAGCCTAACCTAACCCTAACCCTAACCCTAGCCGTAACCCTAACCCTAACCCTAACCCTAGCCCTAACCCTAACCCTAACCCTAACCCTAACCTTAGCCCTAACCCTAACCCCTAACCCCTAACCGTAACGCTAACCCTAAGCCTAACCCCTAACCCCTAACCCCTAACCCTAACCATAACCCTAAACCCTAACCCTAACCCTAACCCTAACCCTAGCCCTAACCCTAGCCCTAAGTCGTACCCTAACCCTAATCCTAACCCTAACCCAACCTTAACCCTAAAACTAACCTTAGCCCTTAAAACTAACCTAATAGAAACCCTAACCCTAACTCCTAACCCTAAGCCTAACCTAACCCTAACCCTAACCCTAGCCGTAACCCTAACCCTAACCCTAACCCTAGCCCTAACCCTAACCCTAACCCTAACCCTAACCTTAGCCCTAACCCTAACCCCTAACCCCTAACCGTAACGCTAACCCTAAGCCTAACCCCTAACCCCTAACCCCTAACCCTAACCATAACCCTAAACCCTAACCCTAACCCTAACCCTAACCCTAGCCCTAACCCTAGCCCTAAGTCGTACCCTAACCCTAATCCTAACCCTAACCCAACCTTAACCCTAAAACTAACCTTAGCCCTTAAAACTAACCTAATAGAAACCCTAACCCTAACTCCTAACCCTAAGCCTAACCTAACCCTAACCCTAACCCTAGCCGTAACCCTAACCCTAACCCTAACCCTAGCCCTAACCCTAACCCTAACCCTAACCCTAACCTTAGCCCTAACCCTAACCCCTAACCCCTAACCGTAACGCTAACCCTAAGCCTAACCCCTAACCCCTAACCCCTAACCCTAACCATAACCCTAAACCCTAACCCTAACCCTAACCCTAACCCTAGCCCTAACCCTAGCCCTAAGTCGTACCCTAACCCTAATCCTAACCCTAACCCAACCTTAACCCTAAAACTAACCTTAGCCCTTAAAACTAACCTAATAGAAACCCTAACCCTAACTCCTAACCCTAAGCCTAACCTAACCCTAACCCTAACCCTAGCCGTAACCCTAACCCTAACCCTAACCCTAGCCCTAACCCTAACCCTAACCCTAACCCTAACCTTAGCCCTAACCCTAACCCCTAACCCCTAACCGTAACGCTAACCCTAAGCCTAACCCCTAACCCCTAACCCCTAACCCTAACCATAACCCTAAACCCTAACCCTAACCCTAACCCTAACCCTAGCCCTAACCCTAGCCCTAAGTCGTACCCTAACCCTAATCCTAACCCTAACCCAACCTTAACCCTAAAACTAACCTTAGCCCTTAAAACTAACCTAATAGAAACCCTAACCCTAACTCCTAACCCTAAGCCTAACCTAACCCTAACCCTAACCCTAGCCGTAACCCTAACCCTAACCCTAACCCTAGCCCTAACCCTAACCCTAACCCTAACCCTAACCTTAGCCCTAACCCTAACCCCTAACCCCTAACCGTAACGCTAACCCTAAGCCTAACCCCTAACCCCTAACCCCTAACCCTAACCATAACCCTAAACCCTAACCCTAACCCTAACCCTAACCCTAGCCCTAACCCTAGCCCTAAGTCGTACCCTAACCCTAATCCTAACCCTAACCCAACCTTAACCCTAAAACTAACCTTAGCCCTTAAAACTAACCTAATAGAAACCCTAACCCTAACTCCTAACCCTAAGCCTAACCTAACCCTAACCCTAACCCTAGCCGTAACCCTAACCCTAACCCTAACCCTAGCCCTAACCCTAACCCTAACCCTAACCCTAACCTTAGCCCTAACCCTAACCCCTAACCCCTAACCGTAACGCTAACCCTAAGCCTAACCCCTAACCCCTAACCCCTAACCCTAACCATAACCCTAAACCCTAACCCTAACCCTAACCCTAACCCTAGCCCTAACCCTAGCCCTAAGTCGTACCCTAACCCTAATCCTAACCCTAACCCAACCTTAACCCTAAAACTAACCTTAGCCCTTAAAACTAACCTAATAGAAACCCTAACCCTAACTCCTAACCCTAAGCCTAACCTAACCCTAACCCTAACCCTAGCCGTAACCCTAACCCTAACCCTAACCCTAGCCCTAACCCTAACCCTAACCCTAACCCTAACCTTAGCCCTAACCCTAACCCCTAACCCCTAACCGTAACGCTAACCCTAAGCCTAACCCCTAACCCCTAACCCCTAACCCTAACCATAACCCTAAACCCTAACCCTAACCCTAACCCTAACCCTAGCCCTAACCCTAGCCCTAAGTCGTACCCTAACCCTAATCCTAACCCTAACCCAACCTTAACCCTAAAACTAACCTTAGCCCTTAAAACTAACCTAATAGAAACCCTAACCCTAACTCCTAACCCTAAGCCTAACCTAACCCTAACCCTAACCCTAGCCGTAACCCTAACCCTAACCCTAACCCTAGCCCTAACCCTAACCCTAACCCTAACCCTAACCTTAGCCCTAACCCTAACCCCTAACCCCTAACCGTAACGCTAACCCTAACCCCTAACCGTAACGCTAACCCTAAGCCTAACCCCTAACCCCTAACCCCTAACCCTAACCATAACCCTAAACCCTAACCCTAACCCTAACCCTAACCCTAGCCCTAACCCTAGCCCTAAGTCGTACCCTAACCCTAATCCTAACCCTAACCCAACCTTAACCCTAAAACTAACCTTAGCCCTTAAAACTAACCTAATAGAAACCCTAACCCTAACTCCTAACCCTAAGCCTAACCTAACCCTAACCCTAACCCTAGCCGTAACCCTAACCCTAACCCTAACCCTAGCCCTAACCCTAACCCTAACCCTAACCCTAACCTTAGCCCTAACCCTAACCCCTAACCCCTAACCGTAACGCTAACCCTAAGCCTAACCCCTAACCCCTAACCCCTAACCCTAACCATAACCCTAAACCCTAACCCTAACCCTAACCCTAACCCTAGCCCTAACCCTAGCCCTAAGTCGTACCCTAACCCTAATCCTAACCCTAACCCAACCTTAACCCTAAAACTAACCTTAGCCCTTAAAACTAACCTAATAGAAACCCTAACCCTAACTCCTAACCCTAAGCCTAACCTAACCCTAACCCTAACCCTAGCCGTAACCCTAACCCTAACCCTAACCCTAGCCCTAACCCTAACCCTAACCCTAACCCTAACCTTAGCCCTAACCCTAACCCCTAACCCCTAACCGTAACGCTAACCCTAAGCCTAACCCCTAACCCCTAACCCCTAACCCTAACCATAACCCTAAACCCTAACCCTAACCCTAACCCTAACCCTAGCCCTAACCCTAGCCCTAAGTCGTACCCTAACCCTAATCCTAACCCTAACCCAACCTTAACCCTAAAACTAACCTTAGCCCTTAAAACTAACCTAATAGAAACCCTAACCCTAACTCCTAACCCTAAGCCTAACCTAACCCTAACCCTAACCCTAGCCGTAACCCTAACCCTAACCCTAACCCTAGCCCTAACCCTAACCCTAACCCTAACCCTAACCTTAGCCCTAACCCTAACCCCTAACCCCTAACCGTAACGCTAACCCTAAGCCTAACCCCTAACCCCTAACCCCTAACCCTAACCATAACCCTAAACCCTAACCCTAACCCTAACCCTAACCCTAGCCCTAACCCTAGCCCTAAGTCGTACCCTAACCCTAATCCTAACCCTAACCCAACCTTAACCCTAAAACTAACCTTAGCCCTTAAAACTAACCTAATAGAAACCCTAACCCTAACTCCTAACCCTAAGCCTAACCTAACCCTAACCCTAACCCTAGCCGTAACCCTAACCCTAACCCTAACCCTAGCCCTAACCCTAACCCTAACCCTAACCCTAACCTTAGCCCTAACCCTAACCCCTAACCCCTAACCGTAACGCTAACCCTAAGCCTAACCCCTAACCCCTAACCCCTAACCCTAACCATAACCCTAAACCCTAACCCTAACCCTAACCCTAACCCTAGCCCTAACCCTAGCCCTAAGTCGTACCCTAACCCTAATCCTAACCCTAACCCAACCTTAACCCTAAAACTAACCTTAGCCCTTAAAACTAACCTAATAGAAACCCTAACCCTAACTCCTAACCCTAAGCCTAACCTAACCCTAACCCTAACCCTAGCCGTAACCCTAACCCTAACCCTAACCCTAGCCCTAACCCTAACCCTAACCCTAACCCTAACCTTAGCCCTAACCCTAACCCCTAACCCCTAACCGTAACGCTAACCCTAAGCCTAACCCCTAACCCCTAACCCCTAACCCTAACCATAACCCTAAACCCTAACCCTAACCCTAACCCTAACCCTAGCCCTAACCCTAGCCCTAAGTCGTACCCTAACCCTAATCCTAACCCTAACCCAACCTTAACCCTAAAACTAACCTTAGCCCTTAAAACTAACCTAATAGAAACCCTAACCCTAACTCCTAACCCTAAGCCTAACCTAACCCTAACCCTAACCCTAGCCGTAACCCTAACCCTAACCCTAACCCTAACCTTAGCCCTAACCCTAACCCCTAACCCCTAACCGTAACGCTAACCCTAAGCCTAACCCCTAACCCCTAACCCCTAACCCTAACCATAACCCTAAACCCTAACCCTAACCCTAACCCTAACCCTAGCCCAACCCTAGCCCTAAGTCGTACCCTAACCCTAATCCTAACCCTAACCCAACCTTAACCCTAAAACTAACCTTAGCCCTTAAAACTAACCTAATAGAAACCCTAACCCTAACTCCTAACCCTAAGCCTAACCTAACCCTAACCCTAACCCTAGCCGTAACCCTAACCCTAACCCTAACCCTAGCCCTAACCCTAACCCTAACCCTAACCCTAACCTTAGCCCTAACCCTAACCCCTAACCCCTAACCGTAACGCTAACCCTAAGCCTAACCCCTAACCCCTAACCCCTAACCCTAACCATAACCCTAAACCCTAACCCTAACCCTAACCCTAACCCTAGCCCTAACCCTAGCCCTAAGTCGTACCCTAACCCTAATCCTAACCCTAACCCAACCTTAACCCTAAAACTAACCTTAGCCCTTAAAACTAACCTAATAGAAACCCTAACCCTAACTCCTAACCCTAAGCCTAACCTAACCCTAACCCTAACCCTAGCCGTAACCCTAACCCTAACCCTAACCCTAGCCCTAACCCTAACCCTAACCCTAACCCTAACCTTAGCCCTAACCCTAACCCCTAACCCCTAACCGTAACGCTAACCCTAAGCCTAACCCCTAACCCCTAACCCCTAACCCTAACCATAACCCTAAACCCTAACCCTAACCCTAACCCTAACCCTAGCCCTAACCCTAGCCCTAAGTCGTACCCTAACCCTAATCCTAACCCTAACCCAACCTTAACCCTAAAACTAACCTTAGCCCTTAAAACTAACCTAATAGAAACCCTAACCCTAACTCCTAACCCTAAGCCTAACCTAACCCTAACCCTAACCCTAGCCGTAACCCTAACCCTAACCCTAACCCTAGCCCTAACCCTAACCCTAACCCTAACCCTAACCTTAGCCCTAACCCTAACCCCTAACCCCTAACCGTAACGCTAACCCTAAGCCTAACCCCTAACCCCTAACCCCTAACCCTAACCATAACCCTAAACCCTAACCCTAACCCTAACCCTAACCCTAGCCCTAACCCTAGCCCTAAGTCGTACCCTAACCCTAATCCTAACCCTAACCCAACCTTAACCCTAAAACTAACCTTAGCCCTTAAAACTAACCTAATAGAAACCCTAACCCTAACTCCTAACCCTAAGCCTAACCTAACCCTAACCCTAACCCTAGCCGTAACCCTAACCCTAACCCTAACCCTAGCCCTAACCCTAACCCTAACCCTAACCCTAACCTTAGCCCTAACCCTAACCCCTAACCCCTAACCGTAACGCTAACCCTAAGCCTAACCCCTAACCCCTAACCCCTAACCCTAACCATAACCCTAAACCCTAACCCTAACCCTAACCCTAACCCTAGCCCTAACCCTAGCCCTAAGTCGTACCCTAACCCTAATCCTAACCCTAACCCAACCTTAACCCTAAAACTAACCTTAGCCCTTAAAACTAACCTAATAGAAACCCTAACCCTAACTCCTAACCCTAAGCCTAACCTAACCCTAACCCTAACCCTAGCCGTAACCCTAACCCTAACCCTAACCCTAGCCCTAACCCTAACCCTAACCCTAACCCTAACCTTAGCCCTAACCCTAACCCCTAACCCCTAACCGTAACGCTAACCCTAAGCCTAACCCCTAACCCCTAACCCCTAACCCTAACCATAACCCTAAACCCTAACCCTAACCCTAACCCTAACCCTAGCCCTAACCCTAGCCCTAAGTCGTACCCTAACCCTAATCCTAACCCTAACCCAACCTTAACCCTAAAACTAACCTTAGCCCTTAAAACTAACCTAATAGAAACCCTAACCCTAACTCCTAACCCTAAGCCTAACCTAACCCTAACCCTAACCCTAGCCGTAACCCTAACCCTAACCCTAACCCTAGCCCTAACCCTAACCCTAACCCTAACCCTAACCTTAGCCCTAACCCTAACCCCTAACCCCTAACCGTAACGCTAACCCTAAGCCTAACCCCTAACCCCTAACCCCTAACCCTAACCATAACCCTAAACCCTAACCCTAACCCTAACCCTAACCCTAGCCCTAACCCTAGCCCTAAGTCGTACCCTAACCCTAATCCTAACCCTAACCCAACCTTAACCCTAAAACTAACCTTAGCCCTTAAAACTAACCTAATAGAAACCCTAACCCTAACTCCTAACCCTAAGCCTAACCTAACCCTAACCCTAACCCTAGCCGTAACCCTAACCCTAACCCTAACCCTAGCCCTAACCCTAACCCTAACCCTAACCCTAACCTTAGCCCTAACCCTAACCCCTAACCCCTAACCGTAACGCTAACCCTAAGCCTAACCCCTAACCCCTAACCCCTAACCCTAACCATAACCCTAAACCCTAACCCTAACCCTAACCCTAACCCTAGCCCTAACCCTAGCCCTAAGTCGTACCCTAACCCTAATCCTAACCCTAACCCAACCTTAACCCTAAAACTAACCTTAGCCCTTAAAACTAACCTAATAGAAACCCTAACCCTAACTCCTAACCCTAAGCCTAACCTAACCCTAACCCTAACCCTAGCCGTAACCCTAACCCTAACCCTAACCCTAGCCCTAACCCTAACCCTAACCCTAACCCTAACCTTAGCCCTAACCCTAACCCCTAACCCCTAACCGTAACGCTAACCCTAAGCCTAACCCCTAACCCCTAACCCCTAACCCTAACCATAACCCTAAACCCTAACCCTAACCCTAACCCTAACCCTAGCCCTAACCCTAGCCCTAAGTCGTACCCTAACCCTAATCCTAACCCTAACCCAACCTTAACCCTAAAACTAACCTTAGCCCTTAAAACTAACCTAATAGAAACCCTAACCCTAACTCCTAACCCTAAGCCTAACCTAACCCTAACCCTAACCCTAGCCGTAACCCTAACCCTAACCCTAACCCTAGCCCTAACCCTAACCCTAACCCTAACCCTAACCTTAGCCCTAACCCTAACCCCTAACCCCTAACCGTAACGCTAACCCTAAGCCTAACCCCTAACCCCTAACCCCTAACCCTAACCATAACCCTAAACCCTAACCCTAACCCTAACCCTAACCCTAGCCCTAACCCTAGCCCTAAGTCGTACCCTAACCCTAATCCTAACCCTAACCCAACCTTAACCCTAAAACTAACCTTAGCCCTTAAAACTAACCTAATAGAAACCCTAACCCTAACTCCTAACCCTAAGCCTAACCTAACCCTAACCCTAACCCTAGCCGTAACCCTAACCCTAACCCTAACCCTAGCCCTAACCCTAACCCTAACCCTAACCCTAACCTTAGCCCTAACCCTAACCCCTAACCCCTAACCGTAACGCTAACCCTAAGCCTAACCCCTAACCCCTAACCCCTAACCCTAACCATAACCCTAAACCCTAACCCTAACCCTAACCCTAACCCTAGCCCTAACCCTAGCCCTAAGTCGTACCCTAACCCTAATCCTAACCCTAACCCAACCTTAACCCTAAAACTAACCTTAGCCCTTAAAACTAACCTAATAGAAACCCTAACCCTAACTCCTAACCCTAAGCCTAACCTAACCCTAACCCTAACCCTAGCCGTAACCCTAACCCTAACCCTAACCCTAGCCCTAACCCTAACCCTAACCCTAACCCTAACCTTAGCCCTAACCCTAACCCCTAACCCCTAACCGTAACGCTAACCCTAAGCCTAACCCCTAACCCCTAACCCCTAACCCTAACCATAACCCTAAACCCTAACCCTAACCCTAACCCTAACCCTAGCCCTAACCCTAGCCCTAAGTCGTACCCTAACCCTAATCCTAACCCTAACCCAACCTTAACCCTAAAACTAACCTTAGCCCTTAAAACTAACCTAATAGAAACCCTAACCCTAACTCCTAACCCTAAGCCTAACCTAACCCTAACCCTAACCCTAGCCGTAACCCTAACCCTAACCCTAACCCTAGCCCTAACCCTAACCCTAACCCTAACCCTAACCTTAGCCCTAACCCTAACCCCTAACCCCTAACCGTAACGCTAACCCTAAGCCTAACCCCTAACCCCTAACCCCTAACCCTAACCATAACCCTAAACCCTAACCCTAACCCTAACCCTAACCCTAGCCCTAACCCTAGCCCTAAGTCGTACCCTAACCCTAATCCTAACCCTAACCCAACCTTAACCCTAAAACTAACCTTAGCCCTTAAAACTAACCTAATAGAAACCCTAACCCTAACTCCTAACCCTAAGCCTAACCTAACCCTAACCCTAACCCTAGCCGTAACCCTAACCCTAACCCTAACCCTAGCCCTAACCCTAACCCTAACCCTAACCCTAACCTTAGCCCTAACCCTAACCCCTAACCCCTAACCGTAACGCTAACCCTAAGCCTAACCCCTAACCCCTAACCCCTAACCCTAACCATAACCCTAAACCCTAACCCTAACCCTAACCCTAACCCTAGCCCTAACCCTAGCCCTAAGTCGTACCCTAACCCTAATCCTAACCCTAACCCAACCTTAACCCTAAAACTAACCTTAGCCCTTAAAACTAACCTAATAGAAACCCTAACCCTAACTCCTAACCCTAAGCCTAACCTAACCCTAACCCTAACCCTAGCCGTAACCCTAACCCTAACCCTAACCCTAGCCCTAACCCTAACCCTAACCCTAACCCTAACCTTAGCCCTAACCCTAACCCCTAACCCCTAACCGTAACGCTAACCCTAAGCCTAACCCCTAACCCCTAACCCCTAACCCTAACCATAACCCTAAACCCTAACCCTAACCCTAACCCTAACCCTAGCCCTAACCCTAGCCCTAAGTCGTACCCTAACCCTAATCCTAACCCTAACCCAACCTTAACCCTAAAACTAACCTTAGCCCTTAAAACTAACCTAATAGAAACCCTAACCCTAACTCCTAACCCTAAGCCTAACCTAACCCTAACCCTAACCCTAGCCGTAACCCTAACCCTAACCCTAACCCTAGCCCTAACCCTAACCCTAACCCTAACCCTAACCTTAGCCCTAACCCTAACCCCTAACCCCTAACCGTAACGCTAACCCTAAGCCTAACCCCTAACCCCTAACCCCTAACCCTAACCATAACCCTAAACCCTAACTAACCCTAACCCTAACCCTAACCCTAGCCCTAACCCTAGCCCTAAGTCGTACCCTAACCCTAATCCTAACCCTAACCCAACCTTAACCCTAAAACTAACCTTAGCCCTTAAAACTAACCTAATAGAAACCCTAACCCTAACTCCTAACCCTAAGCCTAACCTAACCCTAACCCTAACCCTAGCCGTAACCCTAACCCTAACCCTAAACCCTAGCCCTAACCCTAACCCTAACCGTAACCCTAACCTTAGCCCTAACCCTAAGCCCTAACCCCTAACCGTAACGCTAACCCTAAGCCTAACCCCTAACCCCTAACCCCTAACCCTAACCATAACCCTAAACCCTAACCCTAACCCTAACCCTAGCCCTAACCCTAGCCCTAAGTCGTACCCTAACCCTAATCCTAACCCTAACCCAACCTTAACCCTAAAACTAACCTTAGCCCTTAAAACTAACCTAATAGTAACCCTAACCCTAACTCCTAACCCTAAGCCTAACCTAACCCTAACCCTAACCCTAGCCGTAACCCTAACCCTAACCCTAACCCTAGCCCTAACCCTAACCCTAACCCTAACCCTAACCTTAGCCCTAACCCTAACCCCTAACCCCTAACCGTAACGCTAACCCTAAGCCTAACCCCTAACCCCTAACCCCTAACCCTAACCATAACCCTAAACCCTAACCCTAACCCTAACCCTAACCCTAGCCCTAACCCTAGCCCTAAGTCGTACCCTAACCCTAATCCTAACCCTAACCCAACCTTAACCCTAAAACTAACCTTAGCCCTTAAAACTAACCTAATAGAAACCCTAACCCTAACTCCTAACCCTAAGGCCTAACCTAACCCTAACCCTAACCCTAGCCGTAACCCTAACCCTAACCCTAACCCTAGCCCTAACCCTAACCCTAACCCTAACCCTAACCTTAGCCCTAAACCTAACCCCTAACCCCTAACCGTAACGCTAACCCTAAGCCTAACCCCTAACCCCTAACCCCTAACCCTAACCATAACCCTAAACCCTAACCCTAACCCTAACCCTAACCCTAGCCCTAACCCTAGCCCTAAGTCGTACCCTAACCCTAATCCTAACCCTAACCCAACCTTAACCCTAAAACTAACCTTAGCCCTTAAAACTAACCTAATAGAAACCCTAACCCTAACTCCTAACCCTAAGCCTAACCTAACCCTAACCCTAACCCTAGCCGTAACCCTAACCCTAACCCTAACCCTAGCCCTAACCCTAACCCTAACCCTAACCCTAACCTCTAGCCCTAACCCTAACCCCTAACCCCTAACCGTAACGCTAACCCTAAGCCTAACCCCTAACCCCTAACCCCTAACCCTAACCATAACCCTAAACCCTAACCCTAACCCTAACCCTAACCCTAGCCCTAACCCTAGCCCTAAGTCGTACCCTAACCCTAATCCTAACCCTAACCCAACCTTAACCCTAAAACTAACCTTAGCCCTTAAAACTAACCTAATAGAAACCCTAACCCTAACTCCTAACCCTAAGCCTAACCTAACCCTAACCCTAACCCTAGCCGTAACCCTAACCCTAACCCTAACCCTAGCCCTAGCCCTAACCCTAACCCTAACCCTAACCTTAGCCCTAACCCTAACCCCTAACCCCTAACAGTAACGCTAACCCTAAGCCTAACCCCTAACCCCTAACCCCTAACCCTAACCATAACCCTAAACCCTAACCCTAACCCTAACCCTAACCCTAGCCCTAACCCTAGCCCTAAGTCGTACCCTAACCCTAATCCTAACCCTAACCCAACCTTAACCCTAAAACTAACCTTAGCCCTTAAAACTAACCTAATAGAAACCCTAACCCTAACTCCTAACCCTAAGCCTAACCTAACCCTAACCCTAACCCTAGCCGTAACCCTAACCCTAACCCTAACCCTAGCCCTAACCCTAACCCTAACCCTAACCTTAGCCCTAAACCTAACCCCTAACCCCTAACCGTAACGCTAACCCTAAGCCTAACCCCTAACCCCTAACCCCTAACCCTAACCATAACCCTAAACCCTAACCCTAACCCTAACCCTAACCCTAGCCCTAACCCTAGCCCTAAGTCGTACCCTAACCCTAATCCTAACCCTAACCCAACCTTAACCCTAAAACTAACCTTAGCCCTTAAAACTAACCTAATAGAAACCCTAACCCTAACTCCTAACCCTAAGCCTAACCTAACCCTAACCCTAACCCTAGCCGTAACCCTAACCCTAACCCTAACCCTAGCCCTAACCCTAACCCTAACCCTAACCCTAACCTTAGCCCTAACCCTAACCCCTAACCCCTAACCGTAACGCTAACCCTAAGCCTAACCCCTAACCCCTAACCCCTAACCCTAACCATAACCCTAAACCCTAACCCTAACCCTAACCCTAACCCTAGCCCTAACCCTAGCCCTAAGTCGTACCCTAACCCTAATCCTAACCCTAACCCAACCTTAACCCTAAAACTAACCTTAGCCCTTAAAACTAACCTAATAGAACCCTAACCCTAACTCCTAACCCTAAGCCTAACCTAACCCTAACCCTAACCCTAGCCGTAACCCTAACCCTAACCCTAGCCCTAACCCTAACCCTAACCCTAACCCTAACCTTAGCCCTAACCCTAACCCCTAACCCCTAACCGTAACGCTAACCCTAAGCCTAACCCCTAACCCCTAACCCCTAACCCTAACCATAACCCTAAACCCTAACCCTAACCCTAACCCTAACCCTAGCCCTAACCCTAGCCCTAAGTCGTACCCTAACCCTAATCCTAACCCTAACCCAACCTTAACCCTAAAACTAACCTTAGCCCTTAAAACTAACCTAATAGAAACCCTAACCCTAACTCCTAACCCTAAGCCTAACCTAACCCTAACCCTAACCCTAGCCGTAACCCTAACCCTAACCCTAACCCTAGCCCTAACCCTAACCCTAACCGTAACCCTAACCTTAGCCCTAACCCTAAGCCCTAACCCCTAACCGTAACGCTAACCCTAAGCCTAACCCCTAACCCCTAACCCCTAACCCTAACCATAACCCTAAACCCTAACCCTAACCCTAACCCTAACCCTAGCCCTAACCCTAGCCCTAAGTCGTACCCTAACCCTAATCCTAACCCTAACCCAACCTTAACCCTAAAACTAACCTTAGCCCTTAAAACTAACCTAATAGAAACCCTAACCCTAACTCCTAACCCTAAGCCTAACCTAACCCTAACCCTAACCCTAGCCGTAACCCTAACCCTAACCCTAACCCTAGCCCTAACCCTAACCCTAACCCTAACCCTAACCTTAGCCCTAACCCTAACCCCTAACCCCTAACCGTAACGCTAACCCTAAGCCTAACCCCTAACCCCTAACCCCTAACCCTAACCATAACCCTAAACCCTAACCCTAACCCTAACCCTAACCCTAGCCCTAACCCTAGCCCTAAGTCGTACCCTAACCCTAATCCTAACCCTAACCCAACCTTAACCCTAAAACTAACCTTAGCCCTTAAAACTAACCTAATAGAAACCCTAACCCTAACTCCTAACCCTAAGCCTAACCTAACCCTAACCCTAACCCTAGCCGTAACCCTAACCCTAACCCTAACCTAGCCTCTAACCCTAACCTACCTAACCTTAGCCCTAACCCTAACCCCTAACCCCTAACCGTAACGCTAACCCTAAGCCTAACCCCTAACCCCTAACCCCTAACCCTAACCATAACCCTAAACCCTAACCCTAACCCTAACCCTAACCCTAGCCCTAACCCTAGCCCTAAGTCGTACCCTAACCCTAATCCTAACCCTAACCCAACCTTAACCCTAAAACTAACCTTAGCCCTTAAAACTAACCTAATAGAAACCCTAACCCTAACTCCTAACCCTAAGCCTAACCTAACCCTAACCCTAACCCTAGCCGTAACCCTAACCCTAACCCTAACCCTAGCCCTAACCCTAACCCTAACCCTAACCTTAGCCCTAACCCTAACCCCTAACCCCTAACCGTAACGCTAACCCTAAGCCTAACCCCTAACCCCTAACCCCTAACCCTAACCATAACCCTAAACCCTAACCCTAACCCTAACCCTAACCCTA
This sequence comes from Buteo buteo, assembly GCF_964188355.1. Classification (NCBI taxonomy): domain Eukaryota; kingdom Metazoa; phylum Chordata; class Aves; order Accipitriformes; family Accipitridae; genus Buteo; species Buteo buteo. The sequence goes on from NW_027439382.1 coordinate 56,094, forward strand.
GCCCTAACCCTAGCCCTAAGTCGTACCCTAACCCTAATCCTAACCCTAACCCAACCTTAACCCTAAAACTAACCTTAGCCCTTAAAACTAACCTAATAGAAACCCTAACCCTAACTCCTAACCCTAAGCCTAACCTAACCCTAACCCTAACCCTAGCCGTAACCCTAACCCTAACCCTAACCCTAGCCCTAACCCTAACCCTAACCCTAACCCTAACCTTAGCCCTAACCCTAACCCCTAACCCCTAACAGTAACGCTAACCCTAAGCCTAACCCCTAACCCCTAACCCCTAACCCTAACCATAACCCTAAACCCTAACCCTAACCCTAACCCTAACCCTAGCCCTAACCCTAGCCCTAAGTCGTACCCTAACCCTAATCCTAACCCTAACCCAACCTTAACCCTAAAACTAACCTTAGCCCTTAAAACTAACCTAATAGAAACCCTAACCCTAACTCCTAACCCTAAGCCTAACCTAACCCTAACCCTAACCCTAGCCGTAACCCTAACCCTAACCCTAACCCTAGCCCTAACCCTAACCCTAACCCTAACCCTAACCTTAGCCCTAACCCTAACCCCTAACCCCTAACCGTAACGCTAACCCTAAGCCTAACCCCTAACCCCTAACCCCTAACCCTAACCATAACCCTAAACCCTAACCCTAACCCTAACCCTAACCCTAGCCCTAACCCTAGCCCTAAGTCGTACCCTAACCCTAATCCTAACCCTAACCCAACCTTAACCCTAAAACTAACCTTAGCCCTTAAAACTAACCTAATAGAAACCCTAACCCTAACTCCTAACCCTAAGCCTAACCTAACCCTAACCCTAACCCTAGCCGTAACCCTAACCCTAACCCTAGCCCTAACCCTAACCCTAACCCTAACCCTAACCTTAGCCCTAACCCTAACCCCTAACCCCTAACCGTAACGCTAACCCTAAGCCTAACCCCTAACCCCTAACCCCTAACCCTAACCATAACCCTAAACCCTAACCCTAACCCTAACCCTAACCCTAGCCCTAACCCTAGCCCTAAGTCGTACCCTAACCCTAATCCTAACCCTAACCCAACCTTAACCCTAAAACTAACCTTAGCCCTTAAAACTAACCTAATAGAAACCCTAACCCTAACTCCTAACCCTAAGCCTAACCTAACCCTAACCCTAACCCTAGCCGTAACCCTAACCCTAACCCTAACCCTAGCCCTAACCCTAACCCTAACCCTAACCCTAACCTTAGCCCTAACCCTAACCCCTAACCCCTAACCGTAACGCTAACCCTAAGCCTAACCCCTAACCCCTAACCCCTAACCCTAACCATAACCCTAAACCCTAACCCTAACCCTAACCCTAACCCTAGCCCTAACCCTAGCCCTAAGTCGTACCCTAACCCTAATCCTAACCCTAACCCAACCTTAACCCTAAAACTAACCTTAGCCCTTAAAACTAACCTAATAGAAACCCTAACCCTAACTCCTAACCCTAAGCCTAACCTAACCCTAACCCTAACCCTAGCCGTAACCCTAACCCTAACCCTAACCCTAGCCCTAACCCTAACCCTAACCCTAACCCTAACCTTAGCCCTAACCCTAACCCCTAACCCCTAACCGTAACGCTAACCCTAAGCCTAACCCCTAACCCCTAACCCCTAACCCTAACCATAACCCTAAACCCTAACCCTAACCCTAACCCTAACCCTAGCCCTAACCCTAGCCCTAAGTCGTACCCTAACCCTAATCCTAACCCTAACCCAACCTTAACCCTAAAACTAACCTTAGCCCTTAAAACTAACCTAATAGAAACCCTAACCCTAACTCCTAACCCTAAGCCTAACCTAACCCTAACCCTAACCCTAGCCGTAACCCTAACCCTAACCCTAACCTTAGCCCTAACCCTAACCCCTAACCCCTAACCGTAACGCTAACCCTAAGCCTAACCCCTAACCCCTAACCCCTAACCCTAACCATAACCCTAAACCCTAACCCTAACCCTAACCCTAACCCTAGCCCTAACCCTAGCCCTAAGTCGTACCCTAACCCTAATCCTAACCCTAATCCAACCTTAACCCTAAAACTAACCTTAGCCCTTAAAACTAACCTAATAGAAACCCTAACCCTAACTCCTAACCCTAAGCCTAACCTAACCCTAACCCTAACCCTAGCCGTAACCCTAACCCTAACCCTAACCCTAGCCCTAACCCTAACCCTAACCCTAACCCTAACCTTAGCCCTAACCCTAACCCCTAACCCCTAACCGTAACGCTAACCCTAAGCCTAACCCCTAACCCCTAACCCCTAACCCTAACCATAACCCTAAACCCTAACCCTAACCCTAACCCTAACCCTAGCCCTAACCCTAGCCCTAAGTCGTACCCTAACCCTAATCCTAACCCTAACCCAACCTTAACCCTAAAACTAACCTTAGCCCTTAAAACTAACCTAATAGAAACCCTAACCCTAACTCCTAACCCTAAGCCTAACCTAACCCTAACCCTAACCCTAGCCGTAACCCTAACCCTAACCCTAACCCTAGCCCTAACCCTAACCCTAACCCTAACCTTAGCCCTAACCCTAACCCCTAACCCCTAACCGTAACGCTAACCCTAAGCCTAACCCCTAACCCCTAACCCCTAACCCTAACCATAACCCTAAACCCTAACCCTAACCCTAACCCTAACCCTAGCCCTAACCCTAGCCCTAAGTCGTACCCTAACCCTAATCCTAACCCTAACCCAACCTTAACCCTAAAACTAACCTTAGCCCTTAAAACTAACCTAATAGAAACCCTAACCCTAACTCCTAACCCTAAGCCTAACCTAACCCTAACCCTAACCCTAGCCGTAACCCTAACCCTAACCCTAACCCTAGCCCTAACCCTAACCCTAACCCTAACCCTAACCTTAGCCCTAACCCTAACCCCTAACCCCTAACAGTAACGCTAACCCTAAGCCTAACCCCTAACCCCTAACCCCTAACCCTAACCATAACCCTAAACCCTAACCCTAACCCTAACCCTAACCCTAGCCCTAACCCTAGCCCTAAGTCGTACCCTAACCCTAATCCTAACCCTAACCCAACCTTAACCCTAAAACTAACCTTAGCCCTTAAAACTAACCTAATAGAAACCCTAACCCTAACTCCTAACCCTAAGCCTAACCTAACCCTAACCCTAGCCGTAACCCTAACCCTAACCCTAACCCTAGCCCTAACCCTAACCCTAACCCTAACCCTAACCTTAGCCCTAACCCTAAGCCCTAACCCCTAACCGTAACGCTAACCCTAAGCCTAACCCCTAACCCCTAACCCCTAACCCTAACCATAACCCTAAACCCTAACCCTAACCCTAACCCTAACCCTAGCCCTAACCCTAGCCCTAAGTCGTACCCTAACCCTAATCCTAACCCTAACCCAACCTTAACCCTAAAACTAACCTTAGCCCTTAAAACTAACCTAATAGAAACCCTAACCCTAACTCCTAACCCTAAGCCTAACCTAACCCTAACCCTAACCCTAGCCGTAACCCTAACCCTAACCCTAACCTTAGCCCTAACCCTAACCCCTAACCCCTAACCGTAACGCTAACCCTAAGCCTAACCCCTAACCCCTAACCCCTAACCCTAACCATAACCCTAAACCCTAACCCTAACCCTAACCCTAACCCTAGCCCTAACCCTAGCCCTAAGTCGTACCCTAACCCTAATCCTAACCCTAATCCAACCTTAACCCTAAAACTAACCTTAGCCCTTAAAACTAACCTAATAGAAACCCTAACCCTAACTCCTAACCCTAAGCCTAACCTAACCCTAACCCTAACCCTAGCCGTAACCCTAACCCTAACCCTAACCCTAGCCCTAACCCTAACCCTAACCCTAACCCTAACCTTAGCCCTAACCCTAACCCCTAACCCCTAACCGTAACGCTAACCCTAAGCCTAACCCCTAACCCCTAACCCCTAACCCTAACCATAACCCTAAACCCTAACCCTAACCCTAACCCTAACCCTAGCCCTAACCCTAGCCCTAAGTCGTACCCTAACCCTAATCCTAACCCTAACCCAACCTTAACCCTAAAACTAACCTTAGCCCTTAAAACTAACCTAATAGAAACCCTAACCCTAACTCCTAACCCTAAGCCTAACCTAACCCTAACCCTAACCCTAGCCGTAACCCTAACCCTAACCCTAACCCTAGCCCTAACCCTAACCCTAACCCTAACCTTAGCCCTAACCCTAACCCCTAACCCCTAACCGTAACGCTAACCCTAAGCCTAACCCCTAACCCCTAACCCCTAACCCTAACCATAACCCTAAACCCTAACCCTAACCCTAACCCTAACCCTAGCCCTAACCCTAGCCCTAAGTCGTACCCTAACCCTAATCCTAACCCTAACCCAACCTTAACCCTAAAACTAACCTTAGCCCTTAAAACTAACCTAATAGAAACCCTAACCCTAACTCCTAACCCTAAGCCTAACCTAACCCTAACCCTAACCCTAGCCGTAACCCTAACCCTAACCCTAACCCTAGCCCTAACCCTAACCCTAACCCTAACCCTAACCTTAGCCCTAACCCTAACCCCTAACCCCTAACAGTAACGCTAACCCTAAGCCTAACCCCTAACCCCTAACCCCTAACCCTAACCATAACCCTAAACCCTAACCCTAACCCTAACCCTAACCCTAGCCCTAACCCTAGCCCTAAGTCGTACCCTAACCCTAATCCTAACCCTAACCCAACCTTAACCCTAAAACTAACCTTAGCCCTTAAAACTAACCTAATAGAAACCCTAACCCTAACTCCTAACCCTAAGCCTAACCTAACCCTAACCCTAACCCTAGCCGTAACCCTAACCCTAACCCTAACCCTAGCCCTAACCCTAACCCTAACCCTAACCCTAACCTTAGCCCTAACCCTAAGCCCTAACCCCTAACCGTAACGCTAACCCTAAGCCTAACCCCTAACCCCTAACCCCTAACCCTAACCATAACCCTAAACCCTAACCCTAACCCTAACCCTAACCCTAGCCCTAACCCTAGCCCTAAGTCGTACCCTAACCCTAATCCTAACCCTAACCCAACCTTAACCCAAAAACTAACCTTAGCCCTTAAAACTAACCTAATAGAAACCCTAACCCTAACTCCTAACCCTAAGCCTAACCTAACCCTAACCCTAACCCTAGCCGTAACCCTAACCCTAACCCTAACCCTAGCCCTAACCCTAACCCTAACCCTAACCCTAACCTTAGCCCTAACCCTAACCCCTAACCCCTAACCGTAACGCTAACCCTAAGCCTAACCCCTAACCCCTAACCCCTAACCCTAACCATAACCCTAAACCCTAACCCTAACCCTAACCCTAACCCTAGCCCTAACCCTAGCCCTAAGTCGTACCCTAACCCTAATCCTAACCCTAACCCAACCTTAACCCTAAAACTAACCTTAGCCCTTAAAACTAACCTAATAGAAACCCTAACCCTAACTCCTAACCCTAAGCCTAACCTAACCCTAACCCTAACCCTAGCCGTAACCCTAACCCTAACCCTAGCCCTAACCCTAACCCTAACCCTAACCCTAACCTTAGCCCTAACCCTAACCCCTAACCCCTAACCGTAACGCTAACCCTAAGCCTAACCCCTAACCCCTAACCCCTAACCCTAACCATAACCCTAAACCCTAACCCTAACCCTAACCCTAACCCTAGCCCTAACCCTAGCCCTAAGTCGTACCCTAACCCTAATCCTAACCCTAACCCAACCTTAACCCTAAAACTAACCTTAGCCCTTAAAACTAACCTAATAGAAACCCTAACCCTAACTCCTAACCCTAAGCCTAACCTAACCCTAACCCTAACCCTAGCCGTAACCCTAACCCTAACCCTAACCTTAGCCCTAACCCTAACCCCTAACCCCTAACCGTAACGCTAACCCTAAGCCTAACCCCTAACCCCTAACCCCTAACCCTAACCATAACCCTAAACCCTAACCCTAACCCTAACCCTAACCCTAGCCCTAACCCTAGCCCTAAGTCGTACCCTAACCCTAATCCTAACCCTAATCCAACCTTAACCCTAAAACTAACCTTAGCCCTTAAAACTAACCTAATAGAAACCCTAACCCTAACTCCTAACCCTAAGCCTAACCTAACCCTAACCCTAACCCTAGCCGTAACCCTAACCCTAACCCTAACCCTAGCCCTAACCCTAACCCTAACCCTAACCTTAGCCCTAAACCTAACCCCTAACCCCTAACCGTAACGCTAACCCTAAGCCTAACCCCTAACCCCTAACCCCTAACCCTAACCATAACCCTAAACCCTAACCCTAACCCTAACCCTAACCCTAGCCCTAACCCTAGCCCTAAGTCGTACCCTAACCCTAATCCTAACCCTAACCCAACCTTAACCCTAAAACTAACCTTAGCCCTTAAAACTAACCTAATAGAAACCCTAACCCTAACTCCTAACCCTAAGCCTAACCTAACCCTAACCCTAACCCTAGCCGTAACCCTAACCCTAACCCTAACCCTAGCCCTAACCCTAACCCTAACCCTAACCTTAGCCCTAACCCTAACCCCTAACCCCTAACCGTAACGCTAACCCTAAGCCTAACCCCTAACCCCTAACCCCTAACCCTAACCATAACCCTAAACCCTAACCCTAACCCTAACCCTAACCCTAGCCCTAACCCTAGCCCTAAGTCGTACCCTAACCCTAATCCTAACCCTAACCCAACCTTAACCCTAAAACTAACCTTAGCCCTTAAAACTAACCTAATAGAAACCCTAACCCTAACTCCTAACCCTAAGCCTAACCTAACCCTAACCCTAACCCTAGCCGTAACCCTAACCCTAACCCTAACCCTAGCCCTAACCCTAACCCTAACCCTAACCCTAACCTTAGCCCTAACCCTAAGCCCTAACCCCTAACCGTAACGCTAACCCTAAGCCTAACCCCTAACCCCTAACCCCTAACCCTAACCATAACCCTAAACCCTAACCCTAACCCTAACCCTAACCCTAGCCCTAACCCTAGCCCTAAGTCGTACCCTAACCCTAATCCTAACCCTAACCCAACCTTAACCCTAAAACTAACCTTAGCCCTTAAAACTAACCTAATAGAAACCCTAACCCTAACTCCTAACCCTAAGCCTAACCTAACCCTAACCCTAACCCTAGCCGTAACCCTAACCCTAACCCTAACCCTAGCCCTAACCCTAACCCTAACCCTAACCCTAACCTTAGCCCTAACCCTAACCCCTAACCCCTAACCGTAACGCTAACCCTAAGCCTAACCCCTAACCCCTAACCCCTAACCCTAACCATAACCCTAAACCCTAACCCTAACCCTAACCCTAACCCTAGCCCTAACCCTAGCCCTAAGTCGTACCCTAACCCTAATCCTAACCCTAACCCAACCTTAACCCTAAAACTAACCTTAGCCCTTAAAACTAACCTAATAGAAACCCTAACCCTAACTCCTAACCCTAAGCCTAACCTAACCCTAACCCTAACCCTAGCCGTAACCCTAACCCTAACCCTAACCCTAGCCCTAACCCTAACCCTAACCCTAACCCTAACCTTAGCCCTAACCCTAACCCCTAACCCCTAACCGTAACGCTAACCCTAAGCCTAACCCCTAACCCCTAACCCCTAACCCTAACCATAACCCTAAACCCTAACCCTAACCCTAACCCTAACCCTAGCCCTAACCCTAGCCCTAAGTCGTACCCTAACCCTAATCCTAACCCTAACCCAACCTTAACCCTAAAACTAACCTTAGCCCTTAAAACTAACCTAATAGAAACCCTAACCCTAACTCCTAACCCTAAGCCTAACCTAACCCTAACCCTAACCCTAGCCGTAACCCTAACCCTAACCCTAACCTTAGCCCTAACCCTAACCCCTAACCCCTAACCGTAACGCTAACCCTAAGCCTAACCCCTAACCCCTAACCCCTAACCCTAACCATAACCCTAAACCCTAACCCTAACCCTAACCCTAACCCTAGCCCTAACCCTAGCCCTAAGTCGTACCCTAACCCTAATCCTAACCCTAATCCAACCTTAACCCTAAAACTAACCTTAGCCCTTAAAACTAACCTAATAGAAACCCTAACCCTAACTCCTAACCCTAAGCCTAACCTAACCCTAACCCTAACCCTAGCCGTAACCCTAACCCTAACCCTAACCCTAGCCCTAACCCTAACCCTAACCCTAACCCTAACCTTAGCCCTAACCCTAACCCCTAACCCCTAACCGTAACGCTAACCCTAAGCCTAACCCCTAACCCCTAACCCCTAACCCTAACCATAACCCTAAACCCTAACCCTAACCCTAACCCTAACCCTAGCCCTAACCCTAGCCCTAAGTCGTACCCTAACCCTAATCCTAACCCTAACCCAACCTTAACCCTAAAACTAACCTTAGCCCTTAAAACTAACCTAATAGAAACCCTAACCCTAACTCCTAACCCTAAGCCTAACCTAACCCTAACCCTAACCCTAGCCGTAACCCTAACCCTAACCCTAACCCTAGCCCTAACCCTAACCCTAACCCTAACCTTAGCCCTAACCCTAACCCCTAACCCCTAACCGTAACGCTAACCCTAAGCCTAACCCCTAACCCCTAACCCCTAACCCTAACCATAACCCTAAACCCTAACCCTAACCCTAACCCTAACCCTAGCCCTAACCCTAGCCCTAAGTCGTACCCTAACCCTAATCCTAACCCTAACCCAACCTTAACCCTAAAACTAACCTTAGCCCTTAAAACTAACCTAATAGAAACCCTAACCCTAACTCCTAACCCTAAGCCTAACCTAACCCTAACCCTAACCCTAGCCGTAACCCTAACCCTAACCCTAACCCTAGCCCTAACCCTAACCCTAACCCTAACCCTAACCTTAGCCCTAACCCTAACCCCTAACCCCTAACAGTAACGCTAACCCTAAGCCTAACCCCTAACCCCTAACCCCTAACCCTAACCATAACCCTAAACCCTAACCCTAACCCTAACCCTAACCCTAGCCCTAACCCTAGCCCTAAGTCGTACCCTAACCCTAATCCTAACCCTAACCCAACCTTAACCCTAAAACTAACCTTAGCCCTTAAAACTAACCTAATAGAAACCCTAACCCTAACTCCTAACCCTAAGCCTAACCTAACCCTAACCCTAACCCTAGCCGTAACCCTAACCCTAACCCTAACCCTAGCCCTAACCCTAACCCTAACCTTAGCCCTAACCCTAAGCCCTAACCCCTAACCGTAACGCTAACCCTAAGCCTAACCCCTAACCCCTAACCCCTAACCCTAACCATAACCCTAAACCCTAACCCTAACCCTAACCCTAACCCTAGCCCTAACCCTAGCCCTAAGTCGTACCCTAACCCTAATCCTAACCCTAACCCAACCTTAACCCTAAAACTAACCTTAGCCCTTAAAACTAACCTAATAGAAACCCTAACCCTAACTCCTAACCCTAAGCCTAACCTAACCCTAACCCTAACCCTAGCCGTAACCCTAACCCTAACCCTAACCCTAGCCCTAACCCTAACCCTAACCCTAACCCTAACCTTAGCCCTAACCCTAACCCCTAACCCCTAACCGTAACGCTAACCCTAAGCCTAACCCCTAACCCCTAACCCCTAACCCTAACCATAACCCTAAACCCTAACCCTAACCCTAACCCTAACCCTAGCCCTAACCCTAGCCCTAAGTCGTACCCTAACCCTAATCCTAACCCTAACCCAACCTTAACCCTAAAACTAACCTTAGCCCTTAAAACTAACCTAATAGAAACCCTAACCCTAACTCCTAACCCTAAGCCTAACCTAACCCTAACCCTAACCCTAGCCGTAACCCTAACCCTAACCCTAACCCTAGCCCTAACCCTAACCCTAACCCTAACCCTAACCTTAGCCCTAACCCTAACCCCTAACCCCTAACCGTAACGCTAACCCTAAGCCTAACCCCTAACCCCTAACCCCTAACCCTAACCATAACCCTAAACCCTAACCCTAACCCTAACCCTAACCCTAGCCCTAACCCTAGCCCTAAGTCGTACCCTAACCCTAATCCTAACCCTAACCCAACCTTAACCCTAAAACTAACCTTAGCCCTTAAAACTAACCTAATAGAAACCCTAACCCTAACTCCTAACCCTAAGCCTAACCTAACCCTAACCCTAACCCTAGCCGTAACCCTAACCCTAACCCTAGCCCTAACCCTAACCCTAACCCTAACCCTAACCTTAGCCCTAACCCTAAGCCCTAACCCCTAACCGTAACGCTAACCCTAAGCCTAACCCCTAACCCCTAACCCCTAACCCTAACCATAACCCTAAACCCTAACCCTAACCCTAACCCTAACCCTAGCCCTAACCCTAGCCCTAAGTCGTACCCTAACCCTAATCCTAACCCTAACCCAACCTTAACCCTAAAACTAACCTTAGCCCTTAAAACTAACCTAATAGAAACCCTAACCCTAACTCCTAACCCTAAGCCTAACCTAACCCTAACCCTAACCCTAGCCGTAACCCTAACCCTAACCCTAACCTTAGCCCTAACCCTAACCCCTAACCCCTAACCGTAACGCTAACCCTAAGCCTAACCCCTAACCCCTAACCCCTAACCCTAACCATAACCCCCTAGCCCTAAGTCGTACCCTAACCCTAATCCTAACCCTAACCCAACCTTAACCCTAAAACTAACCTTAGCCCTTAAAACTAACCTAATAGAAACCCTAACCCTAACTCCTAACCCTAAGCCTAACCTAACCCTAACCCTAACCCTAGCCGTAACCCTAACCCTAACCCTAACCCTAGCCCTAACCCTAACCCTAACCCTAACCCTAACCTTAGCCCTAACCCTAACCCCTAACCCCTAACCGTAACGCTAACCCTAAGCCTAACCCCTAACCCCTAACCCCTAACCCTAACCATAACCCTAAACCCTAACCCTAACCCTAACCCTAACCCTAGCCCTAACCCTAGCCCTAAGTCGTACCCTAACCCTAATCCTAACCCTAACCCAACCTTAACCCTAAAACTAACCTTAGCCCTTAAAACTAACCTAATAGAAACCCTAACCCTAACTCCTAACCCTAAGCCTAACCTAACCCTAACCCTAACCCTAGCCGTAACCCTAACCCTAACCCTAACCCTAGCCCTAACCCTAACCCTAACCCTAACCCTAACCTTAGCCCTAACCCTAACCCCTAACCCCTAACCGTAACGCTAACCCTAAGCCTAACCCCTAACCCCTAACCCCTAACCCTAACCATAACCCTAAACCCTAACCCTAACCCTAACCCTAACCCTAGCCCTAACCCTAGCCCTAAGTCGTACCCTAACCCTAATCCTAACCCTAACCCAACCTTAACCCTAAAACTAACCTTAGCCCTTAAAACTAACCTAATAGAAACCCTAACCCTAACTCCTAACCCTAAGCCTAACCTAACCCTAACCCTAACCCTAGCCGTAACCCTAACCCTAACCCTAACCCTAGCCCTAACCCTAACCCTAACCCTAACCCTAACCTTAGCCCTAACCCTAACCCCTAACCCCTAACCGTAACGCTAACCCTAAGCCTAACCCCTAACCCCTAACCCCTAACCCTAACCATAACCCTAAACCCTAACCCTAACCCTAACCCTAACCCTAGCCCTAACCCTAGCCCTAAGTCGTACCCTAACCCTAATCCTAACCCTAACCCAACCTTAACCCTAAAACTAACCTTAGCCCTTAAAACTAACCTAATAGAAACCCTAACCCTAACTCCTAACCCTAAGCCTAACCTAACCCTAACCCTAACCCTAGCCGTAACCCTAACCCTAACCCTAACCCTAGCCCTAACCCTAACCCTAACCCTAACCCTAACCTTAGCCCTAACCCTAACCCCTAACCCCTAACCGTAACGCTAACCCTAAGCCTAACCCCTAACCCCTAACCCCTAACCCTAACCATAACCCTAAACCCTAACCCTAACCCTAACCCTAACCCTAGCCCTAACCCTAGCCCTAAGTCGTACCCTAACCCTAATCCTAACCCTAACCCAACCTTAACCCTAAAACTAACCTTAGCCCTTAAAACTAACCTAATAGAAACCCTAACCCTAACTCCTAACCCTAAGCCTAACCTAACCCTAACCCTAACCCTAGCCGTAACCCTAACCCTAACCCTAACCCTAGCCCTAACCCTAACCCTAACCCTAACCCTAACCTTAGCCCTAACCCTAACCCCTAACCCCTAACCGTAACGCTAACCCTAAGCCTAACCCCTAACCCCTAACCCCTAACCCTAACCATAACCCTAAACCCTAACCCTAACCCTAACCCTAACCCTAGCCCTAACCCTAGCCCTAAGTCGTACCCTAACCCTAATCCTAACCCTAACCCAACCTTAACCCTAAAACTAACCTTAGCCCTTAAAACTAACCTAATAGAAACCCTAACCCTAACTCCTAACCCTAAGCCTAACCTAACCCTAACCCTAACCCTAGCCGTAACCCTAACCCTAACCCTAACCCTAGCCCTAACCCTAACCCTAACCCTAACCCTAACCTTAGCCCTAACCCTAACCCCTAACCCCTAACCGTAACGCTAACCCTAAGCCTAACCCCTAACCCCTAACCCCTAACCCTAACCATAACCCTAAACCCTAACCCTAACCCTAACCCTAACCCTAGCCCTAACCCTAGCCCTAAGTCGTACCCTAACCCTAATCCTAACCCTAACCCAACCTTAACCCTAAAACTAACCTTAGCCCTTAAAACTAACCTAATAGAAACCCTAACCCTAACTCCTAACCCTAAGCCTAACCTAACCCTAACCCTAACCCTAGCCGTAACCCTAACCCTAACCCTAACCCTAGCCCTAACCCTAACCCTAACCCTAACCCTAACCTTAGCCCTAACCCTAACCCCTAACCCCTAACCGTAACGCTAACCCTAAGCCTAACCCCTAACCCCTAACCCCTAACCCTAACCATAACCCTAAACCCTAACCCTAACCCTAACCCTAACCCTAGCCCTAACCCTAGCCCTAAGTCGTACCCTAACCCTAATCCTAACCCTAACCCAACCTTAACCCTAAAACTAACCTTAGCCCTTAAAACTAACCTAATAGAAACCCTAACCCTAACTCCTAACCCTAAGCCTAACCTAACCCTAACCCTAACCCTAGCCGTAACCCTAACCCTAACCCTAACCCTAGCCCTAACCCTAACCCTAACCCTAACCCTAACCTTAGCCCTAACCCTAACCCCTAACCCCTAACCGTAACGCTAACCCTAAGCCTAACCCCTAACCCCTAACCCCTAACCCTAACCATAACCCTAAACCCTAACCCTAACCCTAACCCTAACCCTAGCCCTAACCCTAGCCCTAAGTCGTACCCTAACCCTAATCCTAACCCTAACCCAACCTTAACCCTAAAACTAACCTTAGCCCTTAAAACTAACCTAATAGAAACCCTAACCCTAACTCCTAACCCTAAGCCTAACCTAACCCTAACCCTAACCCTAGCCGTAACCCTAACCCTAACCCTAACCCTAGCCCTAACCCTAACCCTAACCCTAACCCTAACCTTAGCCCTAACCCTAACCCCTAACCCCTAACCGTAACGCTAACCCTAAGCCTAACCCCTAACCCCTAACCCCTAACCCTAACCATAACCCTAAACCCTAACCCTAACCCTAACCCTAACCCTAGCCCTAACCCTAGCCCTAAGTCGTACCCTAACCCTAATCCTAACCCTAACCCAACCTTAACCCTAAAACTAACCTTAGCCCTTAAAACTAACCTAATAGAAACCCTAACCCTAACTCCTAACCCTAAGCCTAACCTAACCCTAACCCTAACCCTAGCCGTAACCCTAACCCTAACCCTAACCCTAGCCCTAACCCTAACCCTAACCCTAACCCTAACCTTAGCCCTAACCCTAACCCCTAACCCCTAACCGTAACGCTAACCCTAAGCCTAACCCCTAACCCCTAACCCCTAACCCTAACCATAACCCTAAACCCTAACCCTAACCCTAACCCTAACCCTAGCCCTAACCCTAGCCCTAAGTCGTACCCTAACCCTAATCCTAACCCTAACCCAACCTTAACCCTAAAACTAACCTTAGCCCTTAAAACTAACCTAATAGAAACCCTAACCCTAACTCCTAACCCTAAGCCTAACCTAACCCTAACCCTAACCCTAGCCGTAACCCTAACCCTAACCCTAACCCTAGCCCTAACCCTAACCCTAACCCTAACCCTAACCTTAGCCCTAACCCTAACCCCTAACCCCTAACCGTAACGCTAACCCTAAGCCTAACCCCTAACCCCTAACCCCTAACCCTAACCATAACCCTAAACCCTAACCCTAACCCTAACCCTAACCCTAGCCCTAACCCTAGCCCTAAGTCGTACCCTAACCCTAATCCTAACCCTAACCCAACCTTAACCCTAAAACTAACCTTAGCCCTTAAAACTAACCTAATAGAAACCCTAACCCTAACTCCTAACCCTAAGCCTAACCTAACCCTAACCCTAACCCTAGCCGTAACCCTAACCCTAACCCTAACCCTAGCCCTAACCCTAACCCTAACCCTAACCCTAACCTTAGCCCTAACCCTAACCCCTAACCCCTAACCGTAACGCTAACCCTAAGCCTAACCCCTAACCCCTAACCCCTAACCCTAACCATAACCCTAAACCCTAACCCTAACCCTAACCCTAACCCTAGCCCTAACCCTAGCCCTAAGTCGTACCCTAACCCTAATCCTAACCCTAACCCAACCTTAACCCTAAAACTAACCTTAGCCCTTAAAACTAACCTAATAGAAACCCTAACCCTAACTCCTAACCCTAACCCTAGCCGTAACCCTAACCCTAACCCTAACCCTAGCCCTAACCCTAACCCTAACCTTAGCCCTAACCCTAACCCCTAACCCCTAACCGTAACGCTAACCCTAAGCCTAACCCCTAACCCCTAACCCCTAACCCTAACCATAACCCTAAACCCTAACCCTAACCCTAACCCTAACCCTAGCCCTAACCCTAGCCCTAAGTCGTACCCTAACCCTAATCCTAACCCTAACCCAACCTTAACCCTAAAACTAACCTTAGCCCTTAAAACTAACCTAATAGAAACCCTAACCCTAACTCCTAACCCTAAGCCTAACCTAACCCTAACCCTAACCCTAGCCGTAACCCTAACCCTAACCCTAACCCTAGCCCTAACCCTAACCCTAACCCTAACCCTAACCTTAGCCCTAACCCTAACCCCTAACCCCTAACCGTAACGCTAACCCTAAGCCTAACCCCTAACCCCTAACCCCTAACCCTAACCATAACCCTAAACCCTAACCCTAACCCTAACCCTAACCCTAGCCCTAACCCTAGCCCTAAGTCGTACCCTAACCCTAATCCTAACCCTAACCCAACCTTAACCCTAAAACTAACCTTAGCCCTTAAAACTAACCTAATAGAAACCCTAACCCTAACTCCTAACCCTAAGCCTAACCTAACCCTAACCCTAACCCTAGCCGTAACCCTAACCCTAACCCTAACCCTAGCCCTAACCCTAACCCTAACCCTAACCCTAACCTTAGCCCTAACCCTAACCCCTAACCCCTAACCGTAACGCTAACCCTAAGCCTAACCCCTAACCCCTAACCCCTAACCCTAACCATAACCCTAAACCCTAACCCTAACCCTAACCCTAACCCTAGCCCTAACCCTAGCCCTAAGTCGTACCCTAACCCTAATCCTAACCCTAACCCAACCTTAACCCTAAAACTAACCTTAGCCCTTAAAACTAACCTAATAGAAACCCTAACCCTAACTCCTAACCCTAAGCCTAACCTAACCCTAACCCTAACCCTAGCCGTAACCCTAACCCTAACCCTAACCCTAGCCCTAACCCTAACCCTAACCCTAACCCTAACCTTAGCCCTAACCCTAACCCCTAACCCCTAACCGTAACGCTAACCCTAAGCCTAACCCCTAACCCCTAACCCCTAACCCTAACCATAACCCTAAACCCTAACCCTAACCCTAACCCTAACCCTAGCCCTAACCCTAGCCCTAAGTCGTACCCTAACCCTAATCCTAACCCTAACCCAACCTTAACCCTAAAACTAACCTTAGCCCTTAAAACTAACCTAATAGAAACCCTAACCCTAACTCCTAACCCTAAGCCTAACCTAACCCTAACCCTAACCCTAGCCGTAACCCTAACCCTAACCCTAACCCTAGCCCTAACCCTAACCCTAACCCTAACCCTAACCTTAGCCCTAACCCTAACCCCTAACCCCTAACCGTAACGCTAACCCTAAGCCTAACCCCTAACCCCTAACCCCTAACCCTAACCATAACCCTAAACCCTAACCCTAACCCTAACCCTAACCCTAGCCCTAACCCTAGCCCTAAGTCGTACCCTAACCCTAATCCTAACCCTAACCCAACCTTAACCCTAAAACTAACCTTAGCCCTTAAAACTAACCTAATAGAAACCCTAACCCTAACTCCTAACCCTAAGCCTAACCTAACCCTAACCCTAACCCTAGCCGTAACCCTAACCCTAACCCTAACCCTAGCCCTAACCCTAACCCTAACCCTAACCCTAACCTTAGCCCTAACCCTAACCCCTAACCCCTAACCGTAACGCTAACCCTAAGCCTAACCCCTAACCCCTAACCCCTAACCCTAACCATAACCCTAAACCCTAACCCTAACCCTAACCCTAACCCTAGCCCTAACCCTAGCCCTAAGTCGTACCCTAACCCTAATCCTAACCCTAACCCAACCTTAACCCTAAAACTAACCTTAGCCCTTAAAACTAACCTAATAGAAACCCTAACCCTAACTCCTAACCCTAAGCCTAACCTAACCCTAACCCTAACCCTAGCCGTAACCCTAACCCTAACCCTAACCCTAGCCCTAACCCTAACCCTAACCCTAACCCTAACCTTAGCCCTAACCCTAACCCCTAACCCCTAACCGTAACGCTAACCCTAAGCCTAACCCCTAACCCCTAACCCCTAACCCTAACCATAACCCTAAACCCTAACCCTAACCCTAACCCTAACCCTAGCCCTAACCCTAGCCCTAAGTCGTACCCTAACCCTAATCCTAACCCTAACCCAACCTTAACCCTAAAACTAACCTTAGCCCTTAAAACTAACCTAATAGAAACCCTAACCCTAACTCCTAACCCTAAGCCTAACCTAACCCTAACCCTAACCCTAGCCGTAACCCTAACCCTAACCCTAACCCTAGCCCTAACCCTAACCCTAACCCTAACCCTAACCTTAGCCCTAACCCTAACCCCTAACCCCTAACCGTAACGCTAACCCTAAGCCTAACCCCTAACCCCTAACCCCTAACCCTAACCATAACCCTAAACCCTAACCCTAACCCTAACCCTAACCCTAGCCCTAACCCTAGCCCTAAGTCGTACCCTAACCCTAATCCTAACCCTAACCCAACCTTAACCCTAAAACTAACCTTAGCCCTTAAAACTAACCTAATAGAAACCCTAACCCTAACTCCTAACCCTAAGCCTAACCTAACCCTAACCCTAACCCTAGCCGTAACCCTAACCCTAACCCTAACCCTAGCCCTAACCCTAACCCTAACCCTAACCCTAACCTTAGCCCTAACCCTAACCCCTAACCCCTAACCGTAACGCTAACCCTAAGCCTAACCCCTAACCCCTAACCCCTAACCCTAACCATAACCCTAAACCCTAACCCTAACCCTAACCCTAACCCTAGCCCTAACCCTAGCCCTAAGTCGTACCCTAACCCTAATCCTAACCCTAACCCAACCTTAACCCTAAAACTAACCTTAGCCCTTAAAACTAACCTAATAGAAACCCTAACCCTAACTCCTAACCCTAAGCCTAACCTAACCCTAACCCTAACCCTAGCCGTAACCCTAACCCTAACCCTAACCCTAGCCCTAACCCTAACCCTAACCCTAACCCTAACCTTAGCCCTAACCCTAACCCCTAACCCCTAACCGTAACGCTAACCCTAAGCCTAACCCCTAACCCCTAACCCCTAACCCTAACCATAACCCTAAACCCTAACCCTAACCCTAACCCTAACCCTAGCCCTAACCCTAGCCCTAAGTCGTACCCTAACCCTAATCCTAACCCTAACCCAACCTTAACCCTAAAACTAACCTTAGCCCTTAAAACTAACCTAATAGAAACCCTAACCCTAACTCCTAACCCTAAGCCTAACCTAACCCTAACCCTAACCCTAGCCGTAACCCTAACCCTAACCCTAACCCTAGCCCTAACCCTAACCCTAACCCTAACCCTAACCTTAGCCCTAACCCTAACCCCTAACCCCTAACCGTAACGCTAACCCTAAGCCTAACCCCTAACCCCTAACCCCTAACCCTAACCATAACCCTAAACCCTAACCCTAACCCTAACCCTAACCAGCCCTAACCCTAGCCCTAAGTCGTACCCTAACCCTAATCCTAACCCTAACCCAACCTTAACCCTAAAACTAACCTTAGCCCTTAAAACTAACCTAATAGAAACCCTAACCCTAACTCCTAACCCTAAGCCTAACCTAACCCTAACCCTAACCCTAGCCGTAACCCTAACCCTAACCCTAACCCTAGCCCTAACCCTAACCCTAACCCTAACCCTAACCTTAGCCCTAACCCTAACCCCTAACCCCTAACCGTAACGCTAACCCTAAGCCTAACCCCTAACCCCTAACCCCTAACCCTAACCATAACCCTAAACCCTAACCCTAACCCTAACCCTAACCCTAGCCCTAACCCTAGCCCTAAGTCGTACCCTAACCCTAATCCTAACCCTAACCCAACCTTAACCCTAAAACTAACCTTAGCCCTTAAAACTAACCTAATAGAAACCCTAACCCTAACTCCTAACCCTAAGCCTAACCTAACCCTAACCCTAACCCTAGCCGTAACCCTAACCCTAACCCTAACCCTAGCCCTAACCCTAACCCTAACCCTAACCCTAACCTTAGCCCTAACCCTAACCCCTAACCCCTAACCGTAACGCTAACCCTAAGCCTAACCCCTAACCCCTAACCCCTAACCCTAACCATAACCCTAAACCCTAACCCTAACCCTAACCCTAACCCTAGCCCTAACCCTAGCCCTAAGTCGTACCCTAACCCTAATCCTAACCCTAACCCAACCTTAACCCTAAAACTAACCTTAGCCCTTAAAACTAACCTAATAGAAACCCTAACCCTAACTCCTAACCCTAAGCCTAACCTAACCCTAACCCTAACCCTAGCCGTAACCCTAACCCTAACCCTAACCCTAGCCCTAACCCTAACCCTAACCCTAACCCTAACCTTAGCCCTAACCCTAACCCCTAACCCCTAACCGTAACGCTAACCCTAAGCCTAACCCCTAACCCCTAACCCCTAACCCTAACCATAACCCTAAACCCTAACCCTAACCCTAACCCTAACCCTAGCCCTAACCCTAGCCCTAAGTCGTACCCTAACCCTAATCCTAACCCTAACCCAACCTTAACCCTAAAACTAACCTTAGCCCTTAAAACTAACCTAATAGAAACCCTAACCCTAACTCCTAACCCTAAGCCTAACCTAACCCTAACCCTAACCCTAGCCGTAACCCTAACCCTAACCCTAACCCTAGCCCTAACCCTAACCCTAACCCTAACCCTAACCTTAGCCCTAACCCTAACCCCTAACCCCTAACCGTAACGCTAACCCTAAGCCTAACCCCTAACCCCTAACCCCTAACCCTAACCATAACCCTAAACCCTAACCCTAACCCTAACCCTAACCCTAGCCCTAACCCTAGCCCTAAGTCGTACCCTAACCCTAATCCTAACCCTAACCCAACCTTAACCCTAAAACTAACCTTAGCCCTTAAAACTAACCTAATAGAAACCCTAACCCTAACTCCTAACCCTAAGCCTAACCTAACCCTAACCCTAACCCTAGCCGTAACCCTAACCCTAACCCTAACCCTAGCCCTAACCCTAACCCTAACCCTAACCCTAACCTTAGCCCTAACCCTAACCCCTAACCCCTAACCGTAACGCTAACCCTAAGCCTAACCCCTAACCCCTAACCCCTAACCCTAACCATAACCCTAAACCCTAACCCTAACCCTAACCCTAACCCTAGCCCTAACCCTAGCCCTAAGTCGTACCCTAACCCTAATCCTAACCCTAACCCAACCTTAACCCTAAAACTAACCTTAG
Organism: Buteo buteo; assembly: GCF_964188355.1. Lineage (NCBI taxonomy): Eukaryota > Metazoa > Chordata > Aves > Accipitriformes > Accipitridae > Buteo > Buteo buteo. Next base: position 76,308 of record NW_027439382.1, read on the forward strand.
CCCTTAAAACTAACCTAATAGAAACCCTAACCCTAACTCCTAACCCTAAGCCTAACCTAACCCTAACCCTAACCCTAGCCGTAACCCTAACCCTAACCCTAACCCTAGCCCTAACCCTAACCCTAACCCTAACCCTAACCTTAGCCCTAACCCTAACCCCTAACCCCTAACCGTAACGCTAACCCTAAGCCTAACCCCTAACCCCTAACCCCTAACCCTAACCATAACCCTAAACCCTAACCCTAACCCTAACCCTAACCCTAGCCCTAACCCTAGCCCTAAGTCGTACCCTAACCCTAATCCTAACCCTAACCCAACCTTAACCCTAAAACTAACCTTAGCCCTTAAAACTAACCTAATAGAAACCCTAACCCTAACTCCTAACCCTAAGCCTAACCTAACCCTAACCCTAACCCTAGCCGTAACCCTAACCCTAACCCTAACCCTAGCCCTAACCCTAACCCTAACCCTAACCCTAACCTTAGCCCTAACCCTAACCCCTAACCCCTAACCGTAACGCTAACCCTAAGCCTAACCCCTAACCCCTAACCCCTAACCCTAACCATAACCCTAAACCCTAACCCTAACCCTAACCCTAACCCTAGCCCTAACCCTAGCCCTAAGTCGTACCCTAACCCTAATCCTAACCCTAACCCAACCTTAACCCTAAAACTAACCTTAGCCCTTAAAACTAACCTAATAGAAACCCTAACCCTAACTCCTAACCCTAAGCCTAACCTAACCCTAACCCTAACCCTAGCCGTAACCCTAACCCTAACCCTAACCCTAGCCCTAACCCTAACCCTAACCCTAACCCTAACCTTAGCCCTAACCCTAACCCCTAACCCCTAACCGTAACGCTAACCCTAAGCCTAACCCCTAACCCCTAACCCCTAACCCTAACCATAACCCTAAACCCTAACCCTAACCCTAACCCTAACCCTAGCCCTAACCCTAGCCCTAAGTCGTACCCTAACCCTAATCCTAACCCTAACCCAACCTTAACCCTAAAACTAACCTTAGCCCTTAAAACTAACCTAATAGAAACCCTAACCCTAACTCCTAACCCTAAGCCTAACCTAACCCTAACCCTAACCCTAGCCGTAACCCTAACCCTAACCCTAACCCTAGCCCTAACCCTAACCCTAACCCTAACCCTAACCTTAGCCCTAACCCTAACCCCTAACCCCTAACCGTAACGCTAACCCTAAGCCTAACCCCTAACCCCTAACCCCTAACCCTAACCATAACCCTAAACCCTAACCCTAACCCTAACCCTAACCCTAGCCCTAACCCTAGCCCTAAGTCGTACCCTAACCCTAATCCTAACCCTAACCCAACCTTAACCCTAAAACTAACCTTAGCCCTTAAAACTAACCTAATAGAAACCCTAACCCTAACTCCTAACCCTAAGCCTAACCTAACCCTAACCCTAACCCTAGCCGTAACCCTAACCCTAACCCTAACCCTAGCCCTAACCCTAACCCTAACCCTAACCCTAACCTTAGCCCTAACCCTAACCCCTAACCCCTAACCGTAACGCTAACCCTAAGCCTAACCCCTAACCCCTAACCCCTAACCCTAACCATAACCCTAAACCCTAACCCTAACCCTAACCCTAACCCTAGCCCTAACCCTAGCCCTAAGTCGTACCCTAACCCTAATCCTAACCCTAACCCAACCTTAACCCTAAAACTAACCTTAGCCCTTAAAACTAACCTAATAGAAACCCTAACCCTAACTCCTAACCCTAAGCCTAACCTAACCCTAACCCTAACCCTAGCCGTAACCCTAACCCTAACCCTAACCCTAGCCCTAACCCTAACCCTAACCCTAACCCTAACCTTAGCCCTAACCCTAACCCCTAACCCCTAACCGTAACGCTAACCCTAAGCCTAACCCCTAACCCCTAACCCCTAACCCTAACCATAACCCTAAACCCTAACCCTAACCCTAACCCTAACCCTAGCCCTAACCCTAGCCCTAAGTCGTACCCTAACCCTAATCCTAACCCTAACCCAACCTTAACCCTAAAACTAACCTTAGCCCTTAAAACTAACCTAATAGAAACCCTAACCCTAACTCCTAACCCTAAGCCTAACCTAACCCTAACCCTAACCCTAGCCGTAACCCTAACCCTAACCCTAACCCTAGCCCTAACCCTAACCCTAACCCTAACCCTAACCTTAGCCCTAACCCTAACCCCTAACCCCTAACCGTAACGCTAACCCTAAGCCTAACCCCTAACCCCTAACCCCTAACCCTAACCATAACCCTAAACCCTAACCCTAACCCTAACCCTAACCCTAGCCCTAACCCTAGCCCTAAGTCGTACCCTAACCCTAATCCTAACCCTAACCCAACCTTAACCCTAAAACTAACCTTAGCCCTTAAAACTAACCTAATAGAAACCCTAACCCTAACTCCTAACCCTAAGCCTAACCTAACCCTAACCCTAACCCTAGCCGTAACCCTAACCCTAACCCTAACCCTAGCCCTAACCCTAACCCTAACCCTAACCCTAACCTTAGCCCTAACCCTAACCCCTAACCCCTAACCGTAACGCTAACCCTAAGCCTAACCCCTAACCCCTAACCCCTAACCCTAACCATAACCCTAAACCCTAACCCTAACCCTAACCCTAACCCTAGCCCTAACCCTAGCCCTAAGTCGTACCCTAACCCTAATCCTAACCCTAACCCAACCTTAACCCTAAAACTAACCTTAGCCCTTAAAACTAACCTAATAGAAACCCTAACCCTAACTCCTAACCCTAAGCCTAACCTAACCCTAACCCTAACCCTAGCCGTAACCCTAACCCTAACCCTAACCCTAGCCCTAACCCTAACCCTAACCCTAACCCTAACCTTAGCCCTAACCCTAACCCCTAACCCCTAACCGTAACGCTAACCCTAAGCCTAACCCCTAACCCCTAACCCCTAACCCTAACCATAACCCTAAACCCTAACCCTAACCCTAACCCTAACCCTAGCCCTAACCCTAGCCCTAAGTCGTACCCTAACCCTAATCCTAACCCTAACCCAACCTTAACCCTAAAACTAACCTTAGCCCTTAAAACTAACCTAATAGAAACCCTAACCCTAACTCCTAACCCTAAGCCTAACCTAACCCTAACCCTAACCCTAGCCGTAACCCTAACCCTAACCCTAACCCTAGCCCTAACCCTAACCCTAACCCTAACCCTAACCTTAGCCCTAACCCTAACCCCTAACCCCTAACCGTAACGCTAACCCTAAGCCTAACCCCTAACCCCTAACCCCTAACCCTAACCATAACCCTAAACCCTAACCCTAACCCTAACCCTAACCCTAGCCCTAACCCTAGCCCTAAGTCGTACCCTAACCCTAATCCTAACCCTAACCCAACCTTAACCCTAAAACTAACCTTAGCCCTTAAAACTAACCTAATAGAAACCCTAACCCTAACTCCTAACCCTAAGCCTAACCTAACCCTAACCCTAACCCTAGCCGTAACCCTAACCCTAACCCTAACCCTAGCCCTAACCCTAACCCTAACCCTAACCCTAACCTTAGCCCTAACCCTAACCCCTAACCCCTAACCGTAACGCTAACCCTAAGCCTAACCCCTAACCCCTAACCCCTAACCCTAACCATAACCCTAAACCCTAACCCTAACCCTAACCCTAACCCTAGCCCTAACCCTAGCCCTAAGTCGTACCCTAACCCTAATCCTAACCCTAACCCAACCTTAACCCTAAAACTAACCTTAGCCCTTAAAACTAACCTAATAGAAACCCTAACCCTAACTCCTAACCCTAAGCCTAACCTAACCCTAACCCTAACCCTAGCCGTAACCCTAACCCTAACCCTAACCCTAGCCCTAACCCTAACCCTAACCCTAACCCTAACCTTAGCCCTAACCCTAACCCCTAACCCCTAACCGTAACGCTAACCCTAAGCCTAACCCCTAACCCCTAACCCCTAACCCTAACCATAACCCTAAACCCTAACCCTAACCCTAACCCTAACCCTAGCCCTAACCCTAGCCCTAAGTCGTACCCTAACCCTAATCCTAACCCTAACCCAACCTTAACCCTAAAACTAACCTTAGCCCTTAAAACTAACCTAATAGAAACCCTAACCCTAACTCCTAACCCTAAGCCTAACCTAACCCTAACCCTAACCCTAGCCGTAACCCTAACCCTAACCCTAACCCTAGCCCTAACCCTAACCCTAACCCTAACCCTAACCTTAGCCCTAACCCTAACCCCTAACCCCTAACCGTAACGCTAACCCTAAGCCTAACCCCTAACCCCTAACCCCTAACCCTAACCATAACCCTAAACCCTAACCCTAACCCTAACCCTAACCCTAGCCCTAACCCTAGCCCTAAGTCGTACCCTAACCCTAATCCTAACCCTAACCCAACCTTAACCCTAAAACTAACCTTAGCCCTTAAAACTAACCTAATAGAAACCCTAACCCTAACTCCTAACCCTAAGCCTAACCTAACCCTAACCCTAACCCTAGCCGTAACCCTAACCCTAACCCTAACCCTAGCCCTAACCCTAACCCTAACCCTAACCCTAACCTTAGCCCTAACCCTAACCCCTAACCCCTAACCGTAACGCTAACCCTAAGCCTAACCCCTAACCCCTAACCCCTAACCCTAACCATAACCCTAAACCCTAACCCTAACCCTAACCCTAACCCTAGCCCTAACCCTAGCCCTAAGTCGTACCCTAACCCTAATCCTAACCCTAACCCAACCTTAACCCTAAAACTAACCTTAGCCCTTAAAACTAACCTAATAGAAACCCTAACCCTAACTCCTAACCCTAAGCCTAACCTAACCCTAACCCTAACCCTAGCCGTAACCCTAACCCTAACCCTAACCCTAGCCCTAACCCTAACCCTAACCCTAACCCTAACCTTAGCCCTAACCCTAACCCCTAACCCCTAACCGTAACGCTAACCCTAAGCCTAACCCCTAACCCCTAACCCCTAACCCTAACCATAACCCTAAACCCTAACCCTAACCCTAACCCTAACCCTAGCCCTAACCCTAGCCCTAAGTCGTACCCTAACCCTAATCCTAACCCTAACCCAACCTTAACCCTAAAACTAACCTTAGCCCTTAAAACTAACCTAATAGAAACCCTAACCCTAACTCCTAACCCTAAGCCTAACCTAACCCTAACCCTAACCCTAGCCGTAACCCTAACCCTAACCCTAACCCTAGCCCTAACCCTAACCCTAACCCAACCCTAACCTTAGCCCTAACCCTAACCCCTAACCCCTAACCGTAACGCTAACCCTAAGCCTAACCCCTAACCCCTAACCCCTAACCCTAACCATAACCCTAAACCCTAACCCTAACCCTAACCCTAACCCTAGCCCTAACCCTAGCCCTAAGTCGTACCCTAACCCTAATCCTAACCCTAACCCAACCTTAACCCTAAAACTAACCTTAGCCCTTAAAACTAACCTAATAGAAACCCTAACCCTAACTCCTAACCCTAAGCCTAACCTAACCCTAACCCTAACCCTAGCCGTAACCCTAACCCTAACCCTAACCCTAGCCCTAACCCTAACCCTAACCCTAACCCTAACCTTAGCCCTAACCCTAACCCCTAACCCCTAACCGTAACGCTAACCCTAAGCCTAACCCCTAACCCCTAACCCCTAACCCTAACCATAACCCTAAACCCTAACCCTAACCCTAACCCTAACCCTAGCCCTAACCCTAGCCCTAAGTCGTACCCTAACCCTAATCCTAACCCTAACCCAACCTTAACCCTAAAACTAACCTTAGCCCTTAAAACTAACCTAATAGAAACCCTAACCCTAACTCCTAACCCTAAGCCTAACCTAACCCTAACCCTAACCCTAGCCGTAACCCTAACCCTAACCCTAACCCTAGCCCTAACCCTAACCCTAACCCTAACCCTAACCTTAGCCCTAACCCTAACCCCTAACCCCTAACCGTAACGCTAACCCTAAGCCTAACCCCTAACCCCTAACCCCTAACCCTAACCATAACCCTAAACCCTAACCCTAACCCTAACCCTAACCCTAGCCCTAACCCTAGCCCTAAGTCGTACCCTAACCCTAATCCTAACCCTAACCCAACCTTAACCCTAAAACTAACCTTAGCCCTTAAAACTAACCTAATAGAAACCCTAACCCTAACTCCTAACCCTAAGCCTAACCTAACCCTAACCCTAACCCTAGCCGTAACCCTAACCCTAACCCTAACCCTAGCCCTAACCCTAACCCTAACCCTAACCCTAACCTTAGCCCTAACCCTAACCCCTAACCCCTAACCGTAACGCTAACCCTAAGCCTAACCCCTAACCCCTAACCCCTAACCCTAACCATAACCCTAAACCCTAACCCTAACCCTAACCCTAACCCTAGCCCTAACCCTAGCCCTAAGTCGTACCCTAACCCTAATCCTAACCCTAACCCAACCTTAACCCTAAAACTAACCTTAGCCCTTAAAACTAACCTAATAGAAACCCTAACCCTAACTCCTAACCCTAAGCCTAACCTAACCCTAACCCTAACCCTAGCCGTAACCCTAACCCTAACCCTAACCCTAGCCCTAACCCTAACCCTAACCCTAACCCTAACCTTAGCCCTAACCCTAACCCCTAACCCCTAACCGTAACGCTAACCCTAAGCCTAACCCCTAACCCCTAACCCCTAACCCTAACCATAACCCTAAACCCTAACCCTAACCCTAACCCTAACCCTAGCCCTAACCCTAGCCCTAAGTCGTACCCTAACCCTAATCCTAACCCTAACCCAACCTTAACCCTAAAACTAACCTTAGCCCTTAAAACTAACCTAATAGAAACCCTAACCCTAACTCCTAACCCTAAGCCTAACCTAACCCTAACCCTAACCCTAGCCGTAACCCTAACCCTAACCCTAACCCTAGCCCTAACCCTAACCCTAACCCTAACCCTAACCTTAGCCCTAACCCTAACCCCTAACCCCTAACCGTAACGCTAACCCTAAGCCTAACCCCTAACCCCTAACCCCTAACCCTAACCATAACCCTAAACCCTAACCCTAACCCTAACCCTAACCCTAGCCCTAACCCTAGCCCTAAGTCGTACCCTAACCCTAATCCTAACCCTAACCCAACCTTAACCCTAAAACTAACCTTAGCCCTTAAAACTAACCTAATAGAAACCCTAACCCTAACTCCTAACCCTAAGCCTAACCTAACCCTAACCCTAACCCTAGCCGTAACCCTAACCCTAACCCTAACCCTAGCCCTAACCCTAACCCTAACCCTAACCCTAACCTTAGCCCTAACCCTAACCCCTAACCCCTAACCGTAACGCTAACCCTAAGCCTAACCCCTAACCCCTAACCCCTAACCCTAACCATAACCCTAAACCCTAACCCTAACCCTAACCCTAACCCTAGCCCTAACCCTAGCCCTAAGTCGTACCCTAACCCTAATCCTAACCCTAACCCAACCTTAACCCTAAAACTAACCTTAGCCCTTAAAACTAACCTAATAGAAACCCTAACCCTAACTCCTAACCCTAAGCCTAACCTAACCCTAACCCTAACCCTAGCCGTAACCCTAACCCTAACCCTAACCCTAGCCCTAACCCTAACCCTAACCCTAACCCTAACCTTAGCCCTAACCCTAACCCCTAACCCCTAACCGTAACGCTAACCCTAAGCCTAACCCCTAACCCCTAACCCCTAACCCTAACCATAACCCTAAACCCTAACCCTAACCCTAACCCTAACCCTAGCCCTAACCCTAGCCCTAAGTCGTACCCTAACCCTAATCCTAACCCTAACCCAACCTTAACCCTAAAACTAACCTTAGCCCTTAAAACTAACCTAATAGAAACCCTAACCCTAACTCCTAACCCTAAGCCTAACCTAACCCTAACCCTAACCCTAGCCGTAACCCTAACCCTAACCCTAACCCTAGCCCTAACCCTAACCCTAACCCTAACCCTAACCTTAGCCCTAACCCTAACCCCTAACCCCTAACCGTAACGCTAACCCTAAGCCTAACCCCTAACCCCTAACCCCTAACCCTAACCATAACCCTAAACCCTAACCCTAACCCTAACCCTAACCCTAGCCCTAACCCTAGCCCTAAGTCGTACCCTAACCCTAATCCTAACCCTAACCCAACCTTAACCCTAAAACTAACCTTAGCCCTTAAAACTAACCTAATAGAAACCCTAACCCTAACTCCTAACCCTAAGCCTAACCTAACCCTAACCCTAACCCTAGCCGTAACCCTAACCCTAACCCTAACCCTAGCCCTAACCCTAACCCTAACCCTAACCCTAACCTTAGCCCTAACCCTAACCCCTAACCCCTAACCGTAACGCTAACCCTAAGCCTAACCCCTAACCCCTAACCCCTAACCCTAACCATAACCCTAAACCCTAACCCTAACCCTAACCCTAACCCTAGCCCTAACCCTAGCCCTAAGTCGTACCCTAACCCTAATCCTAACCCTAACCCAACCTTAACCCTAAAACTAACCTTAGCCCTTAAAACTAACCTAATAGAAACCCTAACCCTAACTCCTAACCCTAAGCCTAACCTAACCCTAACCCTAACCCTAGCCGTAACCCTAACCCTAACCCTAACCCTAGCCCTAACCCTAACCCTAACCCTAACCCTAACCTTAGCCCTAACCCTAACCCCTAACCCCTAACCGTAACGCTAACCCTAAGCCTAACCCCTAACCCCTAACCCCTAACCCTAACCATAACCCTAAACCCTAACCCTAACCCTAACCCTAACCCTAGCCCTAACCCTAGCCCTAAGTCGTACCCTAACCCTAATCCTAACCCTAACCCAACCTTAACCCTAAAACTAACCTTAGCCCTTAAAACTAACCTAATAGAAACCCTAACCCTAACTCCTAACCCTAAGCCTAACCTAACCCTAACCCTAACCCTAGCCGTAACCCTAACCCTAACCCTAACCCTAGCCCTAACCCTAACCCTAACCCTAACCCTAACCTTAGCCCTAACCCTAACCCCTAACCCCTAACCGTAACGCTAACCCTAAGCCTAACCCCTAACCCCTAACCCCTAACCCTAACCATAACCCTAAACCCTAACCCTAACCCTAACCCTAACCCTAGCCCTAACCCTAGCCCTAAGTCGTACCCTAACCCTAATCCTAACCCTAACCCAACCTTAACCCTAAAACTAACCTTAGCCCTTAAAACTAACCTAATAGAAACCCTAACCCTAACTCCTAACCCTAAGCCTAACCTAACCCTAACCCTAACCCTAGCCGTAACCCTAACCCTAACCCTAACCCTAGCCCTAACCCTAACCCTAACCCTAACCCTAACCTTAGCCCTAACCCTAACCCCTAACCCCTAACCGTAACGCTAACCCTAAGCCTAACCCCTAACCCCTAACCCCTAACCCTAACCATAACCCTAAACCCTAACCCTAACCCTAACCCTAACCCTAGCCCTAACCCTAGCCCTAAGTCGTACCCTAACCCTAATCCTAACCCTAACCCAACCTTAACCCTAAAACTAACCTTAGCCCTTAAAACTAACCTAATAGAAACCCTAACCCTAACTCCTAACCCTAAGCCTAACCTAACCCTAACCCTAACCCTAGCCGTAACCCTAACCCTAACCCTAACCCTAGCCCTAACCCTAACCCTAACCCTAACCCTAACCTTAGCCCTAACCCTAACCCCTAACCCCTAACCGTAACGCTAACCCTAAGCCTAACCCCTAACCCCTAACCCCTAACCCTAACCATAACCCTAAACCCTAACCCTAACCCTAACCCTAACCCTAGCCCTAACCCTAGCCCTAAGTCGTACCCTAACCCTAATCCTAACCCTAACCCAACCTTAACCCTAAAACTAACCTTAGCCCTTAAAACTAACCTAATAGAAACCCTAACCCTAACTCCTAACCCTAAGCCTAACCTAACCCTAACCCTAACCCTAGCCGTAACCCTAACCCTAACCCTAACCCTAGCCCTAACCCTAACCCTAACCCTAACCCTAACCTTAGCCCTAACCCTAACCCCTAACCCCTAACCGTAACGCTAACCCTAAGCCTAACCCCTAACCCCTAACCCCTAACCCTAACCATAACCCTAAACCCTAACCCTAACCCTAACCCTAACCCTAGCCCTAACCCTAGCCCTAAGTCGTACCCTAACCCTAATCCTAACCCTAACCCAACCTTAACCCTAAAACTAACCTTAGCCCTTAAAACTAACCTAATAGAAACCCTAACCCTAACTCCTAACCCTAAGCCTAACCTAACCCTAACCCTAACCCTAGCCGTAACCCTAACCCTAACCCTAACCCTAGCCCTAACCCTAACCCTAACCCTAACCCTAACCTTAGCCCTAACCCTAACCCCTAACCCCTAACCGTAACGCTAACCCTAAGCCTAACCCCTAACCCCTAACCCCTAACCCTAACCATAACCCTAAACCCTAACCCTAACCCTAACCCTAACCCTAGCCCTAACCCTAGCCCTAAGTCGTACCCTAACCCTAATCCTAACCCTAACCCAACCTTAACCCTAAAACTAACCTTAGCCCTTAAAACTAACCTAATAGAAACCCTAACCCTAACTCCTAACCCTAAGCCTAACCTAACCCTAACCCTAACCCTAGCCGTAACCCTAACCCTAACCCTAACCCTAGCCCTAACCCTAACCCTAACCCTAACCCTAACCTTAGCCCTAACCCTAACCCCTAACCCCTAACCGTAACGCTAACCCTAAGCCTAACCCCTAACCCCTAACCCCTAACCCTAACCATAACCCTAAACCCTAACCCTAACCCTAACCCTAACCCTAGCCCTAACCCTAGCCCTAAGTCGTACCCTAACCCTAATCCTAACCCTAACCCAACCTTAACCCTAAAACTAACCTTAGCCCTTAAAACTAACCTAATAGAAACCCTAACCCTAACTCCTAACCCTAAGCCTAACCTAACCCTAACCCTAACCCTAGCCGTAACCCTAACCCTAACCCTAACCCTAGCCCTAACCCTAACCCTAACCCTAACCCTAACCTTAGCCCTAACCCTAACCCCTAACCCCTAACCGTAACGCTAACCCTAAGCCTAACCCCTAACCCCTAACCCCTAACCCTAACCATAACCCTAAACCCTAACCCTAACCCTAACCCTAACCCTAGCCCTAACCCTAGCCCTAAGTCGTACCCTAACCCTAATCCTAACCCTAACCCAACCTTAACCCTAAAACTAACCTTAGCCCTTAAAACTAACCTAATAGAAACCCTAACCCTAACTCCTAACCCTAAGCCTAACCTAACCCTAACCCTAACCCTAGCCGTAACCCTAACCCTAACCCTAACCCTAGCCCTAACCCTAACCCTAACCCTAACCCTAACCTTAGCCCTAACCCTAACCCCTAACCCCTAACCGTAACGCTAACCCTAAGCCTAACCCCTAACCCCTAACCCCTAACCCTAACCATAACCCTAAACCCTAACCCTAACCCTAACCCTAACCCTAGCCCTAACCCTAGCCCTAAGTCGTACCCTAACCCTAATCCTAACCCTAACCCAACCTTAACCCTAAAACTAACCTTAGCCCTTAAAACTAACCTAATAGAAACCCTAACCCTAACTCCTAACCCTAAGCCTAACCTAACCCTAACCCTAACCCTAGCCGTAACCCTAACCCTAACCCTAACCCTAGCCCTAACCCTAACCCTAACCCTAACCCTAACCTTAGCCCTAACCCTAACCCCTAACCCCTAACCGTAACGCTAACCCTAAGCCTAACCCCTAACCCCTAACCCCTAACCCTAACCATAACCCTAAACCCTAACCCTAACCCTAACCCTAACCCTAGCCCTAACCCTAGCCCTAAGTCGTACCCTAACCCTAATCCTAACCCTAACCCAACCTTAACCCTAAAACTAACCTTAGCCCTTAAAACTAACCTAATAGAAACCCTAACCCTAACTCCTAACCCTAAGCCTAACCTAACCCTAACCCTAACCCTAGCCGTAACCCTAACCCTAACCCTAACCCTAGCCCTAACCCTAACCCTAACCCTAACCCTAACCTTAGCCCTAACCCTAACCCCTAACCCCTAACCGTAACGCTAACCCTAAGCCTAACCCCTAACCCCTAACCCCTAACCCTAACCATAACCCTAAACCCTAACCCTAACCCTAACCCTAACCCTAGCCCTAACCCTAGCCCTAAGTCGTACCCTAACCCTAATCCTAACCCTAACCCAACCTTAACCCTAAAACTAACCTTAGCCCTTAAAACTAACCTAATAGAAACCCTAACCCTAACTCCTAACCCTAAGCCTAACCTAACCCTAACCCTAACCCTAGCCGTAACCCTAACCCTAACCCTAACCCTAGCCCTAACCCTAACCCTAACCCTAACCCTAACCTTAGCCCTAACCCTAACCCCTAACCCCTAACCGTAACGCTAACCCTAAGCCTAACCCCTAACCCCTAACCCCTAACCCTAACCATAACCCTAAACCCTAACCCTAACCCTAACCCTAACCCTAGCCCTAACCCTAGCCCTAAGTCGTACCCTAACCCTAATCCTAACCCTAACCCAACCTTAACCCTAAAACTAACCTTAGCCCTTAAAACTAACCTAATAGAAACCCTAACCCTAACTCCTAACCCTAAGCCTAACCTAACCCTAACCCTAACCCTAGCCGTAACCCTAACCCTAACCCTAACCCTAGCCCTAACCCTAACCCTAACCCTAACCCTAACCTTAGCCCTAACCCTAACCCCTAACCCCTAACCGTAACGCTAACCCTAAGCCTAACCCCTAACCCCTAACCCCTAACCCTAACCATAACCCTAAACCCTAACCCTAACCCTAACCCTAACCCTAGCCCTAACCCTAGCCCTAAGTCGTACCCTAACCCTAATCCTAACCCTAACCCAACCTTAACCCTAAAACTAACCTTAGCCCTTAAAACTAACCTAATAGAAACCCTAACCCTAACTCCTAACCCTAAGCCTAACCTAACCCTAACCCTAACCCTAGCCGTAACCCTAACCCTAACCCTAACCCTAGCCCTAACCCTAACCCTAACCCTAACCCTAACCTTAGCCCTAACCCTAACCCCTAACCCCTAACCGTAACGCTAACCCTAAGCCTAACCCCTAACCCCTAACCCCTAACCCTAACCATAACCCTAAACCCTAACCCTAACCCTAACCCTAACCCTAGCCCTAACCCTAGCCCTAAGTCGTACCCTAACCCTAATCCTAACCCTAACCCAACCTTAACCCTAAAACTAACCTTAGCCCTTAAAACTAACCTAATAGAAACCCTAACCCTAACTCCTAACCCTAAGCCTAACCTAACCCTAACCCTAACCCTAGCCGTAACCCTAACCCTAACCCTAACCCTAGCCCTAACCCTAACCCTAACCCTAACCCTAACCTTAGCCCTAACCCTAACCCCTAACCCCTAACCGTAACGCTAACCCTAAGCCTAACCCCTAACCCCTAACCCCTAACCCTAACCATAACCCTAAACCCTAACCCTAACCCTAACCCTAACCCTAGCCCTAACCCTAGCCCTAAGTCGTACCCTAACCCTAATCCTAACCCTAACCCAACCTTAACCCTAAAACTAACCTTAGCCCTTAAAACTAACCTAATAGAAACCCTAACCCTAACTCCTAACCCTAAGCCTAACCTAACCCTAACCCTAACCCTAGCCGTAACCCTAACCCTAACCCTAACCCTAGCCCTAACCCTAACCCTAACCCTAACCCTAACCTTAGCCCTAACCCTAACCCCTAACCCCTAACCGTAACGCTAACCCTAAGCCTAACCCCTAACCCCTAACCCCTAACCCTAACCATAACCCTAAACCCTAACCCTAACCCTAACCCTAACCCTAGCCCTAACCCTAGCCCTAAGTCGTACCCTAACCCTAATCCTAACCCTAACCCAACCTTAACCCTAAAACTAACCTTAGCCCTTAAAACTAACCTAATAGAAACCCTAACCCTAACTCCTAACCCTAAGCCTAACCTAACCCTAACCCTAACCCTAGCCGTAACCCTAACCCTAACCCTAACCCTAGCCCTAACCCTAACCCTAACCCTAACCCTAACCTTAGCCCTAACCCTAACCCCTAACCCCTAACCGTAACGCTAACCCTAAGCCTAACCCCTAACCCCTAACCCCTAACCCTAACCATAACCCTAAACCCTAACCCTAACCCTAACCCTAACCCTAGCCCTAACCCTAGCCCTAAGTCGTACCCTAACCCTAATCCTAACCCTAACCCAACCTTAACCCTAAAACTAACCTTAGCCCTTAAAACTAACCTAATAGAAACCCTAACCCTAACTCCTAACCCTAAGCCTAACCTAACCCTAACCCTAACCCTAGCCGTAACCCTAACCCTAACCCTAACCCTAGCCCTAACCCTAACCCTAACCCTAACCCTAACCTTAGCCCTAACCCTAACCCCTAACCCCTAACCGTAACGCTAACCCTAAGCCTAACCCCTAACCCCTAACCCCTAACCCTAACCATAACCCTAAACCCTAACCCTAACCCTAACCCTAACCCTAGCCCTAACCCTAGCCCTAAGTCGTACCCTAACCCTAATCCTAACCCTAACCCAACCTTAACCCTAAAACTAACCTTAGCCCTTAAAACTAACCTAATAGAAACCCTAACCCTAACTCCTAACCCTAAGCCTAACCTAACCCTAACCCTAACCCTAGCCGTAACCCTAACCCTAACCCTAACCCTAGCCCTAACCCTAACCCTAACCCTAACCCTAACCTTAGCCCTAACCCTAACCCCTAACCCCTAACCGTAACGCTAACCCTAAGCCTAACCCCTAACCCCTAACCCCTAACCCTAACCATAACCCTAAACCCTAACCCTAACCCTAACCCTAACCCTAGCCCTAACCCTAGCCCTAAGTCGTACCCTAACCCTAATCCTAACCCTAACCCAACCTTAACCCTAAAACTAACCTTAGCCCTTAAAACTAACCTAATAGAAACCCTAACCCTAACTCCTAACCCTAAGCCTAACCTAACCCTAACCCTAACCCTAGCCGTAACCCTAACCCTAACCCTAACCCTAGCCCTAACCCTAACCCTAACCCTAACCCTAACCTTAGCCCTAACCCTAACCCCTAACCCCTAACCGTAACGCTAACCCTAAGCCTAACCCCTAACCCCTAACCCCTAACCCTAACCATAACCCTAAACCCTAACCCTAACCCTAACCCTAACCCTAGCCCTAACCCTAGCCCTAAGTCGTACCCTAACCCTAATCCTAACCCTAACCCAACCTTAACCCTAAAACTAACCTTAGCCCTTAAAACTAACCTAATAGAAACCCTAACCCTAACTCCTAACCCTAAGCCTAACCTAACCCTAACCCTAACCCTAGCCGTAACCCTAACCCTAACCCTAACCCTAGCCCTAACCCTAACCCTAACCCTAACCCTAACCTTAGCCCTAACCCTAACCCCTAACCCCTAACCGTAACGCTAACCCTAAGCCTAACCCCTAACCCCTAACCCCTAACCCTAACCATAACCCTAAACCCTAACCCTAACCCTAACCCTAACCCTAGCCCTAACCCTAGCCCTAAGTCGTACCCTAACCCTAATCCTAACCCTAACCCAACCTTAACCCTAAAACTAACCTTAGCCCTTAAAACTAACCTAATAGAAACCCTAACCCTAACTCCTAACCCTAAGCCTAACCTAACCCTAACCCTAACCCTAGCCGTAACCCTAACCCTAACCCTAACCCTAGCCCTAACCCTAACCCTAACCCTAACCCTAACCTTAGCCCTAACCCTAACCCCTAACCCCTAACCGTAACGCTAACCCTAAGCCTAACCCCTAACCCCTAACCCCTAACCCTAACCATAACCCTAAACCCTAACCCTAACCCTAACCCTAACCCTAGCCCTAACCCTAGCCCTAAGTCGTACCCTAACCCTAATCCTAACCCTAACCCAACCTTAACCCTAAAACTAACCTTAGCCCTTAAAACTAACCTAATAGAAACCCTAACCCTAACTCCTAACCCTAAGCCTAACCTAACCCTAACCCTAACCCTAGCCGTAACCCTAACCCTAACCCTAACCCTAGCCCTAACCCTAACCCTAACCCTAACCCTAACCTTAGCCCTAACCCTAACCCCTAACCCCTAACCGTAACGCTAACCCTAAGCCTAACCCCTAACCCCTAACCCCTAACCCTAACCATAACCCTAAACCCTAACCCTAACCCTAACCCTAACCCTAGCCCTAACCCTAGCCCTAAGTCGTACCCTAACCCTAATCCTAACCCTAACCCAACCTTAACCCTAAAACTAACCTTAGCCCTTAAAACTAACCTAATAGAAACCCTAACCCTAACTCCTAACCCTAAGCCTAACCTAACCCTAACCCTAACCCTAGCCGTAACCCTAACCCTAACCCTAACCCTAGCCCTAACCCTAACCCTAACCCTAACCCTAACCTTAGCCCTAACCCTAACCCCTAACCCCTAACCGTAACGCTAACCCTAAGCCTAACCCCTAACCCCTAACCCCTAACCCTAACCATAACCCTAAACCCTAACCCTAACCCTAACCCTAACCCTAGCCCTAACCCTAGCCCTAAGTCGTACCCTAACCCTAATCCTAACCCTAACCCAACCTTAACCCTAAAACTAACCTTAGCCCTTAAAACTAACCTAATAGAAACCCTAACCCTAACTCCTAACCCTAAGCCTAACCTAACCCTAACCCTAAAACCCTAACCCTAACCCTAACCCTAGCCCTAACCCTAACCCTAACCCTAACCCTAACCTTAGCCCTAACCCTAACCCCTAACCCCTAACCGTAACGCTAACCCTAAGCCTAACCCCTAACCCCTAACCCCTAACCCTAACCATAACCCTAAACCCTAACCCTAACCCTAACCCTAACCCTAGCCCTAACCCTAGCCCTAAGTCGTACCCTAACCCTAATCCTAACCCTAACCCAACCTTAACCCTAAAACTAACCTTAGCCCTTAAAACTAACCTAATAGAAACCCTAACCCTAACTCCTAACCCTAAGCCTAACCTAACCCTAACCCTAACCCTAGCCGTAACCCTAACCCTAACCCTAACCCTAGCCCTAACCCTAACCCTAACCCTAACCCTAACCTTAGCCCTAACCCTAACCCCTAACCCCTAACCGTAACGCTAACCCTAAGCCTAACCCCTAACCCCTAACCCCTAACCCTAACCATAACCCTAAACCCTAACCCTAACCCTAACCCTAACCCTAGCCCTAACCCTAGCCCTAAGTCGTACCCTAACCCTAATCCTAACCCTAACCCAACCTTAACCCTAAAACTAACCTTAGCCCTTAAAACTAACCTAATAGAAACCCTAACCCTAACTCCTAACCCTAAGCCTAACCTAACCCTAACCCTAACCCTAGCCGTAACCCTAACCCTAACCCTAACCCTAGCCCTAACCCTAACCCTAACCCTAACCCTAACCTTAGCCCTAACCCTAACCCCTAACCCCTAACCGTAACGCTAACCCTAAGCCTAACCCCTAACCCCTAACCCCTAACCCTAACCATAACCCTAAACCCTAACCCTAACCCTAACCCTAACCCTAGCCCTAACCCTAGCCCTAAGTCGTACCCTAACCCTAATCCTAACCCTAACCCAACCTTAACCCTAAAACTAACCTTAGCCCTTAAAACTAACCTAATAGAAACCCTAACCCTAACTCCTAACCCTAAGCCTAACCTAACCCTAACCCTAACCCTAGCCGTAACCCTAACCCTAACCCTAACCCTAGCCCTAACCCTAACCCTAACCCTAACCCTAACCTTAGCCCTAACCCTAACCCCTAACCCCTAACCGTAACGCTAACCCTAAGCCTAACCCCTAACCCCTAACCCCTAACCCTAACCATAACCCTAAACCCTAACCCTAACCCTAACCCTAACCCTAGCCCTAACCCTAGCCCTAAGTCGTACCCTAACCCTAATCCTAACCCTAACCCAACCTTAACCCTAAAACTAACCTTAGCCCTTAAAACTAACCTAATAGAAACCCTAACCCTAACTCCTAACCCTAAGCCTAACCTAACCCTAACCCTAACCCTAGCCGTAACCCTAACCCTAACCCTAACCCTAGCCCTAACCCTAACCCTAACCCTAACCCTAACCTTAGCCCTAACCCTAACCCCTAACCCCTAACCGTAACGCTAACCCTAAGCCTAACCCCTAACCCCTAACCCCTAACCCTAACCATAACCCTAAACCCTAACCCTAACCCTAACCCTAACCCTAGCCCTAACCCTAGCCCTAAGTCGTACCCTAACCCTAATCCTAACCCTAACCCAACCTTAACCCTAAAACTAACCTTAGCCCTTAAAACTAACCTAATAGAAACCCTAACCCTAACTCCTAACCCTAAGCCTAACCTAACCCTAACCCTAACCCTAGCCGTAACCCTAACCCTAACCCTAACCCTAGCCCTAACCCTAACCCTAACCCTAACCCTAACCTTAGCCCTAACCCTAACCCCTAACCCCTAACCGTAACGCTAACCCTAAGCCTAACCCCTAACCCCTAACCCCTAACCCTAACCATAACCCTAAACCCTAACCCTAACCCTAACCCTAACCCTAGCCCTAACCCTAGCCCTAAGTCGTACCCTAACCCTAATCCTAACCCTAACCCAACCTTAACCCTAAAACTAACCTTAGCCCTTAAAACTAACCTAATAGAAACCCTAACCCTAACTCCTAACCCTAAGCCTAACCTAACCCTAACCCTAACCCTAGCCGTAACCCTAACCCTAACCCTAACCCTAGCCCTAACCCTAACCCTAACCCTAACCCTAACCTTAGCCCTAACCCTAACCCCTAACCCCTAACCGTAACGCTAACCCTAAGCCTAACCCCTAACCCCTAACCCCTAACCCTAACCATAACCCTAAACCCTAACCCTAACCCTAACCCTAACCCTAGCCCTAACCCTAGCCCTAAGTCGTACCCTAACCCTAATCCTAACCCTAACCCAACCTTAACCCTAAAACTAACCTTAGCCCTTAAAACTAACCTAATAGAAACCCTAACCCTAACTCCTAACCCTAAGCCTAACCTAACCCTAACCCTAACCCTAGCCGTAACCCTAACCCTAACCCTAACCCTAGCCCTAACCCTAACCCTAACCCTAACCCTAACCTTAGCCCTAACCCTAACCCCTAACCCCTAACCGTAACGCTAACCCTAAGCCTAACCCCTAACCCCTAACCCCTAACCCTAACCATAACCCTAAACCCTAACCCTAACCCTAACCCTAACCCTAGCCCTAACCCTAGCCCTAAGTCGTACCCTAACCCTAATCCTAACCCTAACCCAACCTTAACCCTAAAACTAACCTTAGCCCTTAAAACTAACCTAATAGAAACCCTAACCCTAACTCCTAACTCCTAACCCTAAGCCTAACCTAAGCCCTAACCCTAACCCTAGCCGTAACCCTAACCCTAACCCTAACCCTAGCCCTAACCCTAACCCTAACCCTAACCCTAACCTTAGCCCTAACCCTAACCCCTAACCCCTAACCGTAACGCTAACCCTAAGCCTAACCCCTAACCCCTAACCCCTAACCCTAACCATAACCCTAAACCCTAACCCTAACCCTAACCCTAACCCTAGCCCTAACCCTAGCCCTAAGTCGTACCCTAACCCTAATCCTAACCCTAACCCAACCTTAACCCTAAAACTAACCTTAGCCCTTAAAACTAACCTAATAGAAACCCTAACCCTAACTCCTAACCCTAAGCCTAACCTAACCCTAACCCTAACCCTAGCCGTAACCCTAACCCTAACCCTAACCCTAGCCCTAACCCTAACCCTAACCCTAACCCTAACCTTAGCCCTAACCCTAACCCCTAACCCCTAACCGTAACGCTAACCCTAAGCCTAACCCCTAACCCCTAACCCCTAACCCTAACCATAACCCTAAACCCTAACCCTAACCCTAACCCTAACCCTAGCCCTAACCCTAGCCCTAAGTCGTACCCTAACCCTAATCCTAACCCTAACCCAACCTTAACCCTAAAACTAACCTTAGCCCTTAAAACTAACCTAATAGAAACCCTAACCCTAACTCCTAACCCTAAGCCTAACCTAACCCTAACCCTAACCCTAGCCGTAACCCTAACCCTAACCCTAACCCTAGCCCTAACCCTAACCCTAACCCTAACCCTAACCTTAGCCCTAACCCTAACCCCTAACCCCTAACCGTAACGCTAACCCTAAGCCTAACCCCTAACCCCTAACCCCTAACCCTAACCATAACCCTAAACCCTAACCCTAACCCTAACCCTAACCCTAGCCCTAACCCTAGCCCTAAGTCGTACCCTAACCCTAATCCTAACCCTAACCCAACCTTAACCCTAAAACTAACCTTAGCCCTTAAAACTAACCTAATAGAAACCCTAACCCTAACTCCTAACCCTAAGCCTAACCTAACCCTAACCCTAACCCTAGCCGTAACCCTAACCCTAACCCTAACCCTAGCCCTAACCCTAACCCTAACCCTAACCCTAACCTTAGCCCTAACCCTAACCCCTAACCCCTAACCGTAACGCTAACCCTAAGCCTAACCCCTAACCCCTAACCCCTAACCCTAACCATAACCCTAAACCCTAACCCTAACCCTAACCCTAACCCTAGCCCTAACCCTAGCCCTAAGTCGTACCCTAACCCTAATCCTAACCCTAACCCAACCTTAACCCTAAAACTAACCTTAGCCCTTAAAACTAACCTAATAGAAACCCTAACCCTAACTCCTAACCCTAAGCCTAACCTAACCCTAACCCTAACCCTAGCCGTAACCCTAACCCTAACCCTAACCCTAGCCCTAACCCTAACCCTAACCCTAACCCTAACCTTAGCCCTAACCCTAACCCCTAACCCCTAACCGTAACGCTAACCCTAAGCCTAACCCCTAACCCCTAACCCCTAACCCTAACCATAACCCTAAACCCTAACCCTAACCCTAACCCTAACCCTAGCCCTAACCCTAGCCCTAAGTCGTACCCTAACCCTAATCCTAACCCTAACCCAACCTTAACCCTAAAACTAACCTTAGCCCTTAAAACTAACCTAATAGAAACCCTAACCCTAACTCCTAACCCTAAGCCTAACCTAACCCTAACCCTAACCCTAGCCGTAACCCTAACCCTAACCCTAACCCTAGCCCTAACCCTAACCCTAACCCTAACCCTAACCTTAGCCCTAACCCTAACCCCTAACCCCTAACCGTAACGCTAACCCTAAGCCTAACCCCTAACCCCTAACCCCTAACCCTAACCATAACCCTAAACCCTAACCCTAACCCTAACCCTAACCCTAGCCCTAACCCTAGCCCTAAGTCGTACCCTAACCCTAATCCTAACCCTAACCCAACCTTAACCCTAAAACTAACCTTAGCCCTTAAAACTAACCTAATAGAAACCCTAACCCTAACTCCTAACCCTAAGCCTAACCTAACCCTAACCCTAACCCTAGCCGTAACCCTAACCCTAACCCTAACCCTAGCCCTAACCCTAACCCTAACCCTAACCCTAACCTTAGCCCTAACCCTAACCCCTAACCCCTAACCGTAACGCTAACCCTAAGCCTAACCCCTAACCCCTAACCCCTAACCCTAACCATAACCCTAAACCCTAACCCTAACCCTAACCCTAACCCTAGCCCTAACCCTAGCCCTAAGTCGTACCCTAACCCTAATCCTAACCCTAACCCAACCTTAACCCTAAAACTAACCTTAGCCCTTAAAACTAACCTAATAGAAACCCTAACCCTAACTCCTAACCCTAAGCCTAACCTAACCCTAACCCTAACCCTAGCCGTAACCCTAACCCTAACCCTAACCCTAGCCCTAACCCTAACCCTAACCCTAACCCTAACCTTAGCCCTAACCCTAACCCCTAACCCCTAACCGTAACGCTAACCCTAAGCCTAACCCCTAACCCCTAACCCCTAACCCTAACCATAACCCTAAACCCTAACCCTAACCCTAACCCTAACCCTAGCCCTAACCCTAGCCCTAAGTCGTACCCTAACCCTAATCCTAACCCTAACCCAACCTTAACCCTAAAACTAACCTTAGCCCTTAAAACTAACCTAATAGAAACCCTAACCCTAACTCCTAACCCTAAGCCTAACCTAACCCTAACCCTAACCCTAGCCGTAACCCTAACCCTAACCCTAACCCTAGCCCTAACCCTAACCCTAACCCTAACCCTAACCTTAGCCCTAACCCTAACCCCTAACCCCTAACCGTAACGCTAACCCTAAGCCTAACCCCTAACCCCTAACCCCTAACCCTAACCATAACCCTAAACCCTAACCCTAACCCTAACCCTAACCCTAGCCCTAACCCTAGCCCTAAGTCGTACCCTAACCCTAATCCTAACCCTAACCCAACCTTAACCCTAAAACTAACCTTAGCCCTTAAAACTAACCTAATAGAAACCCTAACCCTAACTCCTAACCCTAAGCCTAACCTAACCCTAACCCTAACCCTAGCCGTAACCCTAACCCTAACCCTAACCCTAGCCCTAACCCTAACCCTAACCCTAACCCTAACCTTAGCCCTAACCCTAACCCCTAACCCCTAACCGTAACGCTAACCCTAAGCCTAACCCCTAACCCCTAACCCCTAACCCTAACCATAACCCTAAACCCTAACCCTAACCCTAACCCTAACCCTAGCCCTAACCCTAGCCCTAAGTCGTACCCTAACCCTAATCCTAACCCTAACCCAACCTTAACCCTAAAACTAACCTTAGCCCTTAAAACTAACCTAATAGAAACCCTAACCCTAACTCCTAACCCTAAGCCTAACCTAACCCTAACCCTAACCCTAGCCGTAACCCTAACCCTAACCCTAACCCTAGCCCTAACCCTAACCCTAACCCTAACCCTAACCTTAGCCCTAACCCTAACCCCTAACCCCTAACCGTAACGCTAACCCTAAGCCTAACCCCTAACCCCTAACCCCTAACCCTAACCATAACCCTAAACCCTAACCCTAACCCTAACCCTAACCCTAGCCCTAACCCTAGCCCTAAGTCGTACCCTAACCCTAATCCTAACCCTAACCCAACCTTAACCCTAAAACTAACCTTAGCCCTTAAAACTAACCTAATAGAAACCCTAACCCTAACTCCTAACCCTAAGCCTAACCTAACCCTAACCCTAACCCTAGCCGTAACCCTAACCCTAACCCTAACCCTAGCCCTAACCCTAACCCTAACCCTAACCCTAACCTTAGCCCTAACCCTAACCCCTAACCCCTAACCGTAACGCTAACCCTAAGCCTAACCCCTAACCCCTAACCCCTAACCCTAACCATAACCCTAAACCCTAACCCTAACCCTAACCCTAACCCTAGCCCTAACCCTAGCCCTAAGTCGTACCCTAACCCTAATCCTAACCCTAACCCAACCTTAACCCTAAAACTAACCTTAGCCCTTAAAACTAACCTAATAGAAACCCTAACCCTAACTCCTAACCCTAAGCCTAACCTAACCCTAACCCTAACCCTAGCCGTAACCCTAACCCTAACCCTAACCCTAGCCCTAACCCTAACCCTAACCCTAACCCTAACCTTAGCCCTAACCCTAACCCCTAACCCCTAACCGTAACGCTAACCCTAAGCCTAACCCCTAACCCCTAACCCCTAACCCTAACCATAACCCTAAACCCTAACCCTAACCCTAACCCTAACCCTAGCCCTAACCCTAGCCCTAAGTCGTACCCTAACCCTAATCCTAACCCTAACCCAACCTTAACCCTAAAACTAACCTTAGCCCTTAAAACTAACCTAATAGAAACCCTAACCCTAACTCCTAACCCTAAGCCTAACCTAACCCTAACCCTAACCCTAGCCGTAACCCTAACCCTAACCCTAACCCTAGCCCTAACCCTAACCCTAACCCTAACCCTAACCTTAGCCCTAACCCTAACCCCTAACCCCTAACCGTAACGCTAACCCTAAGCCTAACCCCTAACCCCTAACCCCTAACCCTAACCATAACCCTAAACCCTAACCCTAACCCTAACCCTAACCCTAGCCCTAACCCTAGCCCTAAGTCGTACCCTAACCCTAATCCTAACCCTAACCCAACCTTAACCCTAAAACTAACCTTAGCCCTTAAAACTAACCTAATAGAAACCCTAACCCTAACTCCTAACCCTAAGCCTAACCTAACCCTAACCCTAACCCTAGCCGTAACCCTAACCCTAACCCTAACCCTAGCCCTAACCCTAACCCTAACCCTAACCCTAACCTTAGCCCTAACCCTAACCCCTAACCCCTAACCGTAACGCTAACCCTAAGCCTAACCCCTAACCCCTAACCCCTAACCCTAACCATAACCCTAAACCCTAACCCTAACCCTAACCCTAACCCTAGCCCTAACCCTAGCCCTAAGTCGTACCCTAACCCTAATCCTAACCCTAACCCAACCTTAACCCTAAAACTAACCTTAGCCCTTAAAACTAACCTAATAGAAACCCTAACCCTAACTCCTAACCCTAAGCCTAACCTAACCCTAACCCTAACCCTAGCCGTAACCCTAACCCTAACCCTAACCCTAGCCCTAACCCTAACCCTAACCCTAACCCTAACCTTAGCCCTAACCCTAACCCCTAACCCCTAACCGTAACGCTAACCCTAAGCCTAACCCCTAACCCCTAACCCCTAACCCTAACCATAACCCTAAACCCTAACCCTAACCCTAACCCTAACCCTAGCCCTAACCCTAGCCCTAAGTCGTACCCTAACCCTAATCCTAACCCTAACCCAACCTTAACCCTAAAACTAACCTTAGCCCTTAAAACTAACCTAATAGAAACCCTAACCCTAACTCCTAACCCTAAGCCTAACCTAACCCTAACCCTAACCCTAGCCGTAACCCTAACCCTAACCCTAACCCTAGCCCTAACCCTAACCCTAACCCTAACCCTAACCTTAGCCCTAACCCTAACCCCTAACCCCTAACCGTAACGCTAACCCTAAGCCTAACCCCTAACCCCTAACCCCTAACCCTAACCATAACCCTAAACCCTAACCCTAACCCTAACCCTAACCCTAGCCCTAACCCTAGCCCTAAGTCGTACCCTAACCCTAATCCTAACCCTAACCCAACCTTAACCCTAAAACTAACCTTAGCCCTTAAAACTAACCTAATAGAAACCCTAACCCTAACTCCTAACCCTAAGCCTAACCTAACCCTAACCCTAACCCTAGCCGTAACCCTAACCCTAACCCTAACCCTAGCCCTAACCCTAACCCTAACCCTAACCCTAACCTTAGCCCTAACCCTAACCCCTAACCCCTAACCGTAACGCTAACCCTAAGCCTAACCCCTAACCCCTAACCCCTAACCCTAACCATAACCCTAAACCCTAACCCTAACCCTAACCCTAACCCTAGCCCTAACCCTAGCCCTAAGTCGTACCCTAACCCTAATCCTAACCCTAACCCAACCTTAACCCTAAAACTAACCTTAGCCCTTAAAACTAACCTAATAGAAACCCTAACCCTAACTCCTAACCCTAAGCCTAACCTAACCCTAACCCTAACCCTAGCCGTAACCCTAACCCTAACCCTAACCCTAGCCCTAACCCTAACCCTAACCCTAACCCTAACCTTAGCCCTAACCCTAACCCCTAACCCCTAACCGTAACGCTAACCCTAAGCCTAACCCCTAACCCCTAACCCCTAACCCTAACCATAACCCTAAACCCTAACCCTAACCCTAACCCTAACCCTAGCCCTAACCCTAGCCCTAAGTCGTACCCTAACCCTAATCCTAACCCTAACCCAACCTTAACCCTAAAACTAACCTTAGCCCTTAAAACTAACCTAATAGAAACCCTAACCCTAACTCCTAACCCTAAGCCTAACCTAACCCTAACCCTAACCCTAGCCGTAACCCTAACCCTAACCCTAACCCTAGCCCTAACCCTAACCCTAACCCTAACCCTAACCTTAGCCCTAACCCTAACCCCTAACCCCTAACCGTAACGCTAACCCTAAGCCTAACCCCTAACCCCTAACCCCTAACCCTAACCATAACCCTAAACCCTAACCCTAACCCTAACCCTAACCCTAGCCCTAACCCTAGCCCTAAGTCGTACCCTAACCCTAATCCTAACCCTAACCCAACCTTAACCCTAAAACTAACCTTAGCCCTTAAAACTAACCTAATAGAAACCCTAACCCTAACTCCTAACCCTAAGCCTAACCTAACCCTAACCCTAACCCTAGCCGTAACCCTAACCCTAACCCTAACCCTAGCCCTAACCCTAACCCTAACCCTAACCCTAACCTTAGCCCTAACCCTAACCCCTAACCCCTAACCGTAACGCTAACCCTAAGCCTAACCCCTAACCCCTAACCCCTAACCCTAACCATAACCCTAAACCCTAACCCTAACCCTAACCCTAACCCTAGCCCTAACCCTAGCCCTAAGTCGTACCCTAACCCTAATCCTAACCCTAACCCAACCTTAACCCTAAAACTAACCTTAGCCCTTAAAACTAACCTAATAGAAACCCTAACCCTAACTCCTAACCCTAAGCCTAACCTAACCCTAACCCTAACCCTAGCCGTAACCCTAACCCTAACCCTAACCCTAGCCCTAACCCTAACCCTAACCCTAACCCTAACCTTAGCCCTAACCCTAACCCCTAACCCCTAACCGTAACGCTAACCCTAAGCCTAACCCCTAACCCCTAACCCCTAACCCTAACCATAACCCTAAACCCTAACCCTAACCCTAACCCTAACCCTAGCCCTAACCCTAGCCCTAAGTCGTACCCTAACCCTAATCCTAACCCTAACCCAACCTTAACCCTAAAACTAACCTTAGCCCTTAAAACTAACCTAATAGAAACCCTAACCCTAACTCCTAACCCTAAGCCTAACCTAACCCTAACCCTAACCCTAGCCGTAACCCTAACCCTAACCCTAACCCTAGCCCTAACCCTAACCCTAACCCTAACCCTAACCTTAGCCCTAACCCTAACCCCTAACCCCTAACCGTAACGCTAACCCTAAGCCTAACCCCTAACCCCTAACCCCTAACCCTAACCATAACCCTAAACCCTAACCCTAACCCTAACCCTAACCCTAGCCCTAACCCTAGCCCTAAGTCGTACCCTAACCCTAATCCTAACCCTAACCCAACCTTAACCCTAAAACTAACCTTAGCCCTTAAAACTAACCTAATAGAAACCCTAACCCTAACTCCTAACCCTAAGCCTAACCTAACCCTAACCCTAACCCTAGCCGTAACCCTAACCCTAACCCTAACCCTAGCCCTAACCCTAACCCTAACCCTAACCCTAACCTTAGCCCTAACCCTAACCCCTAACCCCTAACCGTAACGCTAACCCTAAGCCTAACCCCTAACCCCTAACCCCTAACCCTAACCATAACCCTAAACCCTAACCCTAACCCTAACCCTAACCCTAGCCCTAACCCTAGCCCTAAGTCGTACCCTAACCCTAATCCTAACCCTAACCCAACCTTAACCCTAAAACTAACCTTAGCCCTTAAAACTAACCTAATAGAAACCCTAACCCTAACTCCTAACCCTAAGCCTAACCTAACCCTAACCCTAACCCTAGCCGTAACCCTAACCCTAACCCTAACCCTAGCCCTAACCCTAACCCTAACCCTAACCCTAACCTTAGCCCTAACCCTAACCCCTAACCCCTAACCGTAACGCTAACCCTAAGCCTAACCCCTAACCCCTAACCCCTAACCCTAACCATAACCCTAAACCCTAACCCTAACCCTAACCCTAACCCTAGCCCTAACCCTAGCCCTAAGTCGTACCCTAACCCTAATCCTAACCCTAACCCAACCTTAACCCTAAAACTAACCTTAGCCCTTAAAACTAACCTAATAGAAACCCTAACCCTAACTCCTAACCCTAAGCCTAACCTAACCCTAACCCTAACCCTAGCCGTAACCCTAACCCTAACCCTAACCCTAGCCCTAACCCTAACCCTAACCCTAACCCTAACCTTAGCCCTAACCCTAACCCCTAACCCCTAACCGTAACGCTAACCCTAAGCCTAACCCCTAACCCCTAACCCCTAACCCTAACCATAACCCTAAACCCTAACCCTAACCCTAACCCTAACCCTAGCCCTAACCCTAGCCCTAAGTCGTACCCTAACCCTAATCCTAACCCTAACCCAACCTTAACCCTAAAACTAACCTTAGCCCTTAAAACTAACCTAATAGAAACCCTAACCCTAACTCCTAACCCTAAGCCTAACCTAACCCTAACCCTAACCCTAGCCGTAACCCTAACCCTAACCCTAACCCTAGCCCTAACCCTAACCCTAACCCTAACCCTAACCTTAGCCCTAACCCTAACCCCTAACCCCTAACCGTAACGCTAACCCTAAGCCTAACCCCTAACCCCTAACCCCTAACCCTAACCATAACCCTAAACCCTAACCCTAACCCTAACCCTAACCCTAGCCCTAACCCTAGCCCTAAGTCGTACCCTAACCCTAATCCTAACCCTAACCCAACCTTAACCCTAAAACTAACCTTAGCCCTTAAAACTAACCTAATAGAAACCCTAACCCTAACTCCTAACCCTAAGCCTAACCTAACCCTAACCCTAACCCTAGCCGTAACCCTAACCCTAACCCTAACCCTAGCCCTAACCCTAACCCTAACCCTAACCCTAACCTTAGCCCTAACCCTAACCCCTAACCCCTAACCGTAACGCTAACCCTAAGCCTAACCCCTAACCCCTAACCCCTAACCCTAACCATAACCCTAAACCCTAACCCTAACCCTAACCCTAACCCTAGCCCTAACCCTAGCCCTAAGTCGTACCCTAACCCTAATCCTAACCCTAACCCAACCTTAACCCTAAAACTAACCTTAGCCCTTAAAACTAACCTAATAGAAACCCTAACCCTAACTCCTAACCCTAAGCCTAACCTAACCCTAACCCTAACCCTAGCCGTAACCCTAACCCTAACCCTAACCCTAGCCCTAACCCTAACCCTAACCCTAACCCTAACCTTAGCCCTAACCCTAACCCCTAACCCCTAACCGTAACGCTAACCCTAAGCCTAACCCCTAACCCCTAACCCCTAACCCTAACCATAACCCTAAACCCTAACCCTAACCCTAACCCTAACCCTAGCCCTAACCCTAGCCCTAAGTCGTACCCTAACCCTAATCCTAACCCTAACCCAACCTTAACCCTAAAACTAACCTTAGCCCTTAAAACTAACCTAATAGAAACCCTAACCCTAACTCCTAACCCTAAGCCTAACCTAACCCTAACCCTAACCCTAGCCGTAACCCTAACCCTAACCCTAACCCTAGCCCTAACCCTAACCCTAACCCTAACCCTAACCTTAGCCCTAACCCTAACCCCTAACCCCTAACCGTAACGCTAACCCTAAGCCTAACCCCTAACCCCTAACCCCTAACCCTAACCATAACCCTAAACCCTAACCCTAACCCTAACCCTAACCCTAGCCCTAACCCTAGCCCTAAGTCGTACCCTAACCCTAATCCTAACCCTAACCCAACCTTAACCCTAAAACTAACCTTAGCCCTTAAAACTAACCTAATAGAAACCCTAACCCTAACTCCTAACCCTAAGCCTAACCTAACCCTAACCCTAACCCTAGCCGTAACCCTAACCCTAACCCTAACCCTAGCCCTAACCCTAACCCTAACCCTAACCCTAACCTTAGCCCTAACCCTAACCCCTAACCCCTAACCGTAACGCTAACCCTAAGCCTAACCCCTAACCCCTAACCCCTAACCCTAACCATAACCCTAAACCCTAACCCTAACCCTAACCCTAACCCTAGCCCTAACCCTAGCCCTAAGTCGTACCCTAACCCTAATCCTAACCCTAACCCAACCTTAACCCTAAAACTAACCTTAGCCCTTAAAACTAACCTAATAGAAACCCTAACCCTAACTCCTAACCCTAAGCCTAACCTAACCCTAACCCTAACCCTAGCCGTAACCCTAACCCTAACCCTAACCCTAGCCCTAACCCTAACCCTAACCCTAACCCTAACCTTAGCCCTAACCCTAACCCCTAACCCCTAACCGTAACGCTAACCCTAAGCCTAACCCCTAACCCCTAACCCCTAACCCTAACCATAACCCTAAACCCTAACCCTAACCCTAACCCTAACCCTAGCCCTAACCCTAGCCCTAAGTCGTACCCTAACCCTAATCCTAACCCTAACCCAACCTTAACCCTAAAACTAACCTTAGCCCTTAAAACTAACCTAATAGAAACCCTAACCCTAACTCCTAACCCTAAGCCTAACCTAACCCTAACCCTAACCCTAGCCGTAACCCTAACCCTAACCCTAACCCTAGCCCTAACCCTAACCCTAACCCCTAACCCCTAACCGTAACGCTAACCCTAAGCCTAACCCCTAACCCCTAACCCCTAACCCTAACCATAACCCTAAACCCTAACCCTAACCCTAACCCTAACCCTAGCCCTAACCCTAGCCCTAAGTCGTACCCTAACCCTAATCCTAACCCTAACCCAACCTTAACCCTAAAACTAACCTTAGCCCTTAAAACTAACCTAATAGAAACCCTAACCCTAACTCCTAACCCTAAGCCTAACCTAACCCTAACCCTAACCCTAGCCGTAACCCTAACCCTAACCCTAACCCTAGCCCTAACCCTAACCCTAACCCTAACCCTAACCTTAGCCCTAACCCTAACCCCTAACCCCTAACCGTAACGCTAACCCTAAGCCTAACCCCTAACCCCTAACCCCTAACCCTAACCATAACCCTAAACCCTAACCCTAACCCTAACCCTAACCCTAGCCCTAACCCTAGCCCTAAGTCGTACCCTAACCCTAATCCTAACCCTAACCCAACCTTAACCCTAAAACTAACCTTAGCCCTTAAAACTAACCTAATAGAAACCCTAACCCTAACTCCTAACCCTAAGCCTAACCTAACCCTAACCCTAACCCTAGCCGTAACCCTAACCCTAACCCTAACCCTAGCCCTAACCCTAACCCTAACCCTAACCCTAACCTTAGCCCTAACCCTAACCCCTAACCCCTAACCGTAACGCTAACCCTAAGCCTAACCCCTAACCCCTAACCCCTAACCCTAACCATAACCCTAAACCCTAACCCTAACCCTAACCCTAACCCTAGCCCTAACCCTAGCCCTAAGTCGTACCCTAACCCTAATCCTAACCCTAACCCAACCTTAACCCTAAAACTAACCTTAGCCCTTAAAACTAACCTAATAGAAACCCTAACCCTAACTCCTAACCCTAAGCCTAACCTAACCCTAACCCTAACCCTAGCCGTAACCCTAACCCTAACCCTAACCCTAGCCCTAACCCTAACCCTAACCCTAACCCTAACCTTAGCCCTAACCCTAACCCCTAACCCCTAACCGTAACGCTAACCCTAAGCCTAACCCCTAACCCCTAACCCCTAACCCTAACCATAACCCTAAACCCTAACCCTAACCCTAACCCTAACCCTAGCCCTAACCCTAGCCCTAAGTCGTACCCTAACCCTAATCCTAACCCTAACCCAACCTTAACCCTAAAACTAACCTTAGCCCTTAAAACTAACCTAATAGAAACCCTAACCCTAACTCCTAACCCTAAGCCTAACCTAACCCTAACCCTAACCCTAGCCGTAACCCTAACCCTAACCCTAACCCTAGCCCTAACCCTAACCCTAACCCTAACCCTAACCTTAGCCCTAACCCTAACCCCTAACCCCTAACCGTAACGCTAACCCTAAGCCTAACCCCTAACCCCTAACCCCTAACCCTAACCATAACCCTAAACCCTAACCCTAACCCTAACCCTAACCCTAGCCCTAACCCTAGCCCTAAGTCGTACCCTAACCCTAATCCTAACCCTAACCCAACCTTAACCCTAAAACTAACCTTAGCCCTTAAAACTAACCTAATAGAAACCCTAACCCTAACTCCTAACCCTAAGCCTAACCTAACCCTAACCCTAACCCTAGCCGTAACCCTAACCCTAACCCTAACCCTAGCCCTAACCCTAACCCTAACCCTAACCCTAACCTTAGCCCTAACCCTAACCCCTAACCCCTAACCGTAACGCTAACCCTAAGCCTAACCCCTAACCCCTAACCCCTAACCCTAACCATAACCCTAAACCCTAACCCTAACCCTAACCCTAACCCTAGCCCTAACCCTAGCCCTAAGTCGTACCCTAACCCTAATCCTAACCCTAACCCAACCTTAACCCTAAAACTAACCTTAGCCCTTAAAACTAACCTAATAGAAACCCTAACCCTAACTCCTAACCCTAAGCCTAACCTAACCCTAACCCTAACCCTAGCCGTAACCCTAACCCTAACCCTAACCCTAGCCCTAACCCTAACCCTAACCCTAACCCTAACCTTAGCCCTAACCCTAACCCCTAACCCCTAACCGTAACGCTAACCCTAAGCCTAACCCCTAACCCCTAACCCCTAACCCTAACCATAACCCTAAACCCTAACCCTAACCCTAACCCTAACCCTAGCCCTAACCCTAGCCCTAAGTCGTACCCTAACCCTAATCCTAACCCTAACCCAACCTTAACCCTAAAACTAACCTTAGCCCTTAAAACTAACCTAATAGAAACCCTAACCCTAACTCCTAACCCTAAGCCTAACCTAACCCTAACCCTAACCCTAGCCGTAACCCTAACCCTAACCCTAACCCTAGCCCTAACCCTAACCCTAACCCTAACCCTAACCTTAGCCCTAACCCTAACCCCTAACCCCTAACCGTAACGCTAACCCTAAGCCTAACCCCTAACCCCTAACCCCTAACCCTAACCATAACCCTAAACCCTAACCCTAACCCTAACCCTAACCCTAGCCCTAACCCTAGCCCTAAGTCGTACCCTAACCCTAATCCTA